>NW_019416387.1:428899-436856 GCF_000390285.2 Anoplophora glabripennis | reverse complement strand
TTACAAATTTTATCGTGCGATCGATATTTTTCAAGTTAAGGGGGAAAATAGTGACAAAGTATAATTATTGAATTATCTCGTTTGTTATTGACTTTACGACATAAATATACATAAAAAAAGTTGGAAAGAATTATATTTTCTACAATTTTGATCCCTTTGATTTTTTCGCTACTACCAACATTTAAGGTCCTACGCTTGCGGTAAATGCGCAGAGCAGTATGAAAATTGTGCTACCGGTGACGTCAGGCCTACGGAATGTTGATCCCTTGAATTTAGTTAGGCTTGCCATAGGACGTAGTGGCGTAGGACCTTAAATGTTGGTAGTAGCGAAAAAATCAAAGCGATCAAAATTGTAGAAAATATAATTCTTTCCAACTTTGTTTATGTATATTTATGTCGTAAAGGCAATAACAAACGAGATAATTCAATAATTATATTTTGTCACTATTTTCCCCCTTAACCTGAAAAATATCGATCGCACGATAAAATTTGTAAATAAAGAAGTTGTAGAAAATCGCATTTGCAACAACTGAAGTTCTTACCATTGATGTTATAAAGTTGAAAATGGCCGAGATATTGAGCAAAAACGATTTTTCCTTAAATTCATGATGGCGGCTGATGCAGGGGTGGAATTCAGTCGCGATTCTGAATTTACACTACTATTGACCCCCGCCCCCCTAAAAGTTAGAACAATAAAATTGTGGTCCCTAATTTTTTCCCTGTTAAGCCCTTTTTTTGTCTAACCCGACTGGACTACACGAAACTTTTCCCAACATATGGATTGGGCGCGGTGGACCAGTGAATTGGCCTTCAAGGTGTCCAGATATGACAAGTTGCGACTTCTTTTTATGGAGATTTATAAATAGCAAAGTTTACGTTACACCACCAACTACCGCGGAATATATGTGGCAGCGCATTACAGTACCATTTCAAGAAATTACGCTAGACATACTGACCAATGTTGAACAGTCTTTTAAAAACCGAATTCGTTTGTGGATGAATCAAAATGAAGGACACTTCGAGCAATTGATGTAAATCAGCGGTCTAAGTGTTCTTCTCCTTGTTTTGTTCCGAGTTTCAGTTTGTTTCGTTTTGCGTTTTGTTGTAGTTGTTGTTAGTGGTTTACTTTTGTTTGTCAAACCACTTTTTAAACATGCCAGTAAGTATTAACACTGTCAGTCCCTGATAAAATGTGAGACAAAAGTGGTTTTGCAATGCCTTCTTGACACTGTTACATAGCTACTTTTTCGGACTTTAGAAAATAACCTGATTTTTCTAGAAAACTGTTCAAGATAAGTATGAACAACCTTATATCAGTCGAAAGGGCATTCAACATTGTATTCACTCATGACAATTAATATGGGTCATTCCATTTGAAAAAAAAAGTTTTTCAACTCGTAAGATTTTTAAATGTAGGTCTCAGTATTTCCGAGTCTGAATAACGTACACGTTTTGCTCACAGATGACAAGATAGAGTAATTTATGCCAAAACGAACTGTAAAAACTGCAGGTTTCTAACTCTTACGGTTTANTGTGCTATGTAATCACATCGTAAAACTGACTTTTCAGGCGATGTGTGCCTGTCCCTATTTTAAGCATAATTTTGTGAATTTTTATGTATTTTGCGCTCAGAAGCAAACTAATTTTTCAAAACTGTTTTGGAAAATTTTGGAACATATTCGCTTTGGCCCACATAGGAACCTCGGTGTAGCATAAAAAAATAAAAGTTGTTAAAAATACATAACTACCCGTTTTCGAACAATTCCAATGCGTCGCTTCTGACAGAATACAGGGTGTCTGAACACGCAGGTACGCAGTTGGTGCACCGCATGGCCTCCTGTCTCTCTTTCGTCAGCCTGGATTGATCCTCTAATCCCCTGGGGTTCATCGTCCTCCATTTGGCTTCAAATTACAGTTTTAAAATATAGCAAATATTCCTTGTTAATTTTTTTCTTACCGCTGTAAGAACTGAGACATTTCAAGTCAGCCAAAGTGCATTGCGGTAGAGCCTTGCTTCGGAAAACGTTGATGTAGTTGAATGGCGTACAACCGCACAAAACGCCTATGCTCTTGATCTTACAGTCCATTATGCAGTCGCTGTAGCTGTAACCCCCGAAGATGGTGTCCACCTCGTCGGGAAAAATGCATCCCCTCTGGAAAAAACGTCGTCCTCCTCATTTACCCGATTTATACCATATTGGATAAAGCATTTGTCACCGTTCATGGAAAATTACCTGTACTATGGGGTATTTCCTCACTTCAGCTGTCGTGAAAGTTACAATACTGGAAATGCCAACCAGAGCTTCCACCCCGACACCTATTAAGACCTCCAACAGGCTACCGGAAGTGGTGTCTGGAAAGTCTTTCGGCAAGGAAACTAGTATCTGAAAGATCGGTCGTTTTCGTTTCGTACACCTTGTACATTTATATAAAGTCCGTACAATATTTGTACGCAGATAGGATAAGCCAATAAAGTTCTGTTATTGGAATTTCTGTAACAATTTACCGCGGCAAGCCTTGAAATTTTAGTTCGGAAAAATTGTCTTAAAATAATTATACGCGTTAAACACGATACTCCTCGACTGGGAATTAAATTCCTTTCCTTTATTTTTTCACCTCCATTGATTGATTTTAATATGAAATTACGTGGAAAATGCACAGTACTTTACACTTACGAGGAAACACTCCTTCGCAATCGCAAAACACAGTATGCACTGTAACCTGCTACGGTGTACGCCACGCCGCCAATATCTTTCTACCTCGGGTGTCGAATGCGGTTAATTCCAAGAAAGTGACGCAGGGGTCTTCTTGGAATTCTATCTCGACAAATATTGTACGGACTGTATAATAAGCGGTCTTTCAGGATTAATTAATCAAACTTAAAATTTGGATTTGGATTTATATTGAGAAGAAAGAGTTTCGTTTTCGAGATACAGGATTTTGAAAATTGAAAAAATCTCAGATGTTCTAAAATGTCTGAAGATACCTCACGCAAAGTGATGGAACTTGCGCTAGTGACTTAATTAAAGATACAAATCCGTTGAATTCATAAATATATATCAACCAGTGACGGAGATACTTGTAGTTACACCGACAGAACATCGAACAGCTTATTTGTCACAAAGGAAAGCTTTTATTTGGCACTCAAACAGAACATGTGGAATTTGCGGTAAAGTGGTTAACGTTGTCTGACACGTAATCAGTAACTCTATCCAAAATGTTTTTTTATCAGAAACATAAATTTGTGTTAAAGAAAGGTATTAATATACCTAATAAGATTTTTTTTTGGTAGGATCAATCTGAATCTAAAATTCCTTGATCGGTTTGTGCTTTGATGCTCACATCAAGACACTCCTCTAGAAAGCGAGATGAAATGACATTAAATTAGAATTCAGCAGTCTAAATACTAAATACATGACCCAATCCACTTTTTTTTGTAGCGCTGTATAATATATTTTTGTGTTTTAGCTTACCAGTAAATATGTGTAAGGAAAAGAAAAAGTTGAAGTTTAAAACAATAGGCCAACCAATAGAGCGAAAAAAGAGTATGTTTTTACACTTAAATATTACAGCAAACATGTATTTCCTTTTGAAAAATACTTAGTAAATGAAAACCCAAGTGATTTCCCCAGCACAGTCGTGAACAATTTTTTTTAAACAATAAAAACTGCAAAAAATGACATTTTTTTGTTTCTTTTATAATATCTCGAAAAATAATGAGAGAATCGATAGGACTTTTGTAGAGAATAAAAAAAACTATAAAATGTTTTTTTGTGCAACCCGATCGGATCATTTTCTACAGAGAAAATCCGGAAAAACCTCTAAAATAGACCTTTTTTCGAAAATTCCTAACTCCGTCAAATTTGAAGCTGGAAAAACAATCTTGTGGAAAATGTCAGATAACAATATGCAGTTTAATCGTGCGTAAGATGGTTTCTGTCCGATGCATTGTTTTTGCACAATTGCATTATAAACAAGTTCAAATCTCAAATCTCAAAATGTCCTTGAAAGTCGCCCGAAACGATCGAAAGTATGCTCGAGCCAGAGTTGGGTAGCGGTAGTGGAGGAAGCAGCAGTTTTCCGCCCTACCCATTTCCGATGTCAGAAATACATCTATCATATCTAAAAATCTAACTTGACCTTCAAATGACCTCTACAGTTGACCTTTGTGTCAAAGTCAAGGTCATCATCGAATGTCCTCCTCAGAACTCTACAACTTTTATCTAAAAAGTTTTTATTGAAAGTGCTTATTTAAGAAGATATTGCAATACGTTATTTAAAATAGGACACCGCATATATTTAGCGTACAAGAAATCTTTGTTACAGATAAACAAACAATTTTATGATAAAGAATTTCTTTGACCCAAACAACATCCTTGATTATATTGTTTGTTCTTGAGAAAATTATATTTGTTGGATTATATCCACCAAAATCAGCATTTGTTTATAGCAAATAAAATTTATTAACCACAAAGCACCTGTTCTTTCAGTGTACTTTCACAGGGAACTTTAGAAATTCATCGCCACTGAATATGTACTGGGACTGCTTTCATTATCTAGTGGTGTTTCTAAGAAAAAGCGTTTTCTTTAATTGTACTTGAACATTCGATTATTTTGTTATATATATTTTTTAATTATTCATACATTACCGTTGTATCAAGTATTGCAACAGAATTTGAAATAACGGTACAAAACTTCCCATATGACAAAACAAATTTATGTTTTGCTAAAATCCGGTTTTAAATACAATATAGTAAGGAAAATGTCGAAGCACCTTTGGCACTCTAGACCATTGCTCTAGCATTTGAAGCATGGGACATGGAACCTGAAGATCTTCCTTTAAGTAAAATTGCAAAATATTTTTTTTATTTTCTAAACTCGACATTTGTTTTTCCTTTGCAATTTAGTTAAGAAATAATTAATGTTGTTTTTTTAGTTGCGAGGAACAAAATATTGTTTTTTTTTTCATTGGTTGTTAAAAAAAATCGATTTTGTTTCTTTTTATGGTTGCTTTAAATATATTTACCTTTTCTGAATTTTTACAAGAGCTTTACTAATTTGATATTTGAGGATATCCCGATCCTATACTCTGTTAAAATACAGGGTGGTCAAATGAAAACAAAACACAGCCATTTTCTGGAACTGCGTCAAGATTGTAGAAAAACGCTCAGACCCGNTCATTCTGAGGTCTTTGCTATCCAACCTCATTTAGCGAGCTGAAATTATGATTTTTTTTCAAAAACAACTGATTATCTCGAAAACGGTAAGTTTTAAACACCATGTACATTTAATAAACTCTACCTAATATTAACCAAGGAAATGCAATAATATACAGGGTGTTCCATTTAAAATAACAAAGTTATGTAGCGCCCACTCGAAATGGAACAACCTGTAAAGCTAAAAATACTTTCTTTACATAGCCCACATGATTCCAGGCAACTTTTATTAAAACAATTTTTATAAATTTTACAGTTGCATAGTAGAGTTACAGAAGAATCCCTTTTAGGTGGAGCACCCTGTAGATTGAAATGTTTTCACTATACCCGTGTACCATAATAATGGACAGTGATTCATATCCAGCACTTAGCAAGGGAGGTGAGGGGTGCAGGGGAGAAGATTCCATAGGCGTGCTACTTGAGAAGGGGTCAAAGAACAGAAAATTATAAAAAATAAGTTGACGGTGAATATTTACTTCCAAAAGCTTTAAAAACAGATTTAAACAATTTTTCATATACTTTGCTACCCATATCCTCATGATAGGAACATCACGTCACGCATATTTCGCAAAAGCACCCTTCCAGATTTTCTAAACAAATTTTGATCCTTTGGGAGTATGTGGCACTCATAAATTTATACGAAGAAATTATGTGTTTAACTCGGCAGTAAAGTAGATTAAATGCCTTGGCTGAAGCATTAAATTTGGTACTTTACTGCCTACTTATACGAATAACAATTTTTCCTGTAGAGATTTGGGCGAGGAAGGTGCGGCTTTTTATTACTTTTATATAGCTTAATTCTAAGAGGATATTTATTTGACTAGGTTTTTAATTAAAATGAGGCGCGTATTTTGGAGTGTTTCGATGAATAGTTTTATCTTGGACGCCATACACTTGTAGCAATCGTTAATAAACACAATTAGGTTAATTATCAGTCTCATTAACCTGTCGCGCGAATAATGAAATAACATCAGCTGGGACAATTAATAAACACATCACAATTTTCTGTAATTTAGTGATTCTGTTTTTTAACGATGTATAAAAAGCGTCATTATGCGACATTAAGTGTAATTTATTTTTTACAGTGGTTTTACGAGGGGTTTGCTACAAATTTCTCCCTTAGTTGGTCGCCAAAAAGACGTCCAGATTTAACATCTGTTAGTTGAACTACTTCCACCGAGATTTGGAAGGATTTGAATCGTGGTGGCCGTGTGGGCTGCTGATTTAGCCCCTCTCTATTACTATTTTGCAGTTGTTTTTTTTTTTAATGAACAGAGCTATAAACTGAATGCGAACCTGTATAAACTTAAAAAAGCATCGATAAATAACACAACGTTACATCATTAGAAAAAAAATGTTGTTCGTTTGTTGATATTAAAATAGTTAAATAATTTATGAGGTTGTATTTTAGTGGAATAACATTAAATGTTTTTTTTTCTGTCAACGTAATATATTTATTTGCGTACGCAAATACTAGTGGCTAGTTACGTTCGAGTAATTAAAGCACCAGGTTAATCAATCGTTGTCGCCATCTTCTTCCCTTCCAAGTGGTTTGCTAAGTAATTTTTTGCAGAATACGTAGGTGAAGAAGTACAACAATTCCACTACACTGACAAAGCTGATACCCATCACGAGGCTGCACAGTCCACCGAACAAACCTAGAAACAATGCGCTTAGACATATTTGGTATTTTCAAACTGGATCAAATCGTTTACCTATCATGTCGTACCAGTAGAAAAAGACATCCTGCTTGTTAAACGTGACGGACGGAGGATCAAAGATCACGTGAACTATGCTGAAGTTGTCCACCTTCGTCCTAAAGTATTTAGCGTAAAACCGAGGCTACGCCGGGTTCCCATGCAAGTCAATGCCAATATCGGCAATTAGTTTGGTGGGGTTCGGGTACATTTGTTTTCCGTTAATTACAGTTAGAGATTTTATAGTGCAGAAAAAGCCGGTAAAATTGGGAGAAACTGAGAAAACTTGAAATAAAACTGTATTATTCACCAGTTGAGGACGACATCGCGCCCGAGCGGAGCGAGTCCGAGATTGGTAAATTATACCTAACTGCTGCGTGGTGTATAACATTTTATCTGCTCCCACAGTTTTTACGATTCATGAAATAAATATTAGGTTTTATTTTTTGACACTTCTTAATCAGTTCATTTTGACATTATTCAAAATCTTGCAAAATCGCCTTGGTTGTTTGGATTTTGTCGTTTCCAATGTGTTTATAAACAAAGCTACATAAAAGTTGCAATTTCGCTGGTTTTGAATTATTATTTCCAAATGAGTGATTTTCAAATAGAAAGTGCAGCAAATGCAGTGCCTGCGAATTTTTATTGCCCGAGAAGTCGAAAGTGCGCTGTGGAAAGTATATAGAAATTTCAAAGAATGGTGCCAGAACAAAAATACTGGTGTTTCTGAAATGTCACTGCTCGCATATTTCATGGAGAAGTCAAAAACTTTTAAGTCGCCGGCGAGTTTGTGGAGTGAATACTCAATGATTAAGTCAACTATTTTCATAGAGGAGAACGTGGATATATCAAAATACCCCAAGCTGAGAGCATTTTTGAAACGTAAGAATGACGGCTATACAATATACATCTAAAAAGTCAAACGTTTTTACAAGAGAACAAGCCAACGATTTTCTCGTTCAGGCACCCGATAACACATACCTGTATTTGCTAATGAAGGTAGTGACGGTCTTAGGCATTGCAGGAGTATGCCGTTCTGATGAG
>NW_019416387.1:422530-424539 GCF_000390285.2 Anoplophora glabripennis | reverse complement strand
ATAAGTATTGGGCGGAATTATAAAATTTAAAGTCTGTTGTAAAGAGAATTGTAAGAGGTTTCAAAAGAAATATTACTCAACCCCCAATGCCATTTCAATATTTTGGGGTGATGCTTACCCTTGCTTGGGAGTGAAAGTGGCGGAGTCAAAAATACCAGCAAAGAATGTCCCCCTTTAATCTAAAATCGACGGGTCTGAGCGTTTTTCTACAATCTTGACGCAGTTCCTGAAAATGGCTCTATATCGTTTTCATTTGGCCATCCTGTATATTGTTTTCATACTGATTAAGGTTTATTCCAAAAAAGTTTTTTCCGAACACCTCGCCTTTTATTTGTTAAATTTCTATTTATTAGTCCAAGTTTCATCACTGTACATCAAATATTTTCAGAGACACAAAGTCTTTCTCAGAATATTCCTTCTAACGACTTTTTTATATTTGTCACTCGATTTCAAGCTTCAAATTTGGCCAATTTATCCTAAACCTCCCTATACATTACAAGTTGGCGCAGTTTTTTGTTGAACAGTTTTTTGACAAATATTAAATTTTTGGTGAACGGTACCTTAACACCAGTAGTAGCAAGGGAAGTAACCGTATAGTCCGATATATTATAGTTCAGCTTGAATTTTAGTCCCCCTTCTTCAACAGTTCCTGCTGTCATGGGCTTTCTATTATTCCCTAATCTGAAAACCCATGGTAAAAATACATACATGCAGAGAAAAATGTTTATTTGCCAAGCAAACGTTCACAAAGAGGCACACTTTAAGAATTTCTGCTTATTAATTTAGTGTTCTTGTTGCAGATCTGTCACTAGGTGGCGTAACACGTAAAGCAAATAAATTGCAGGTTTTAGTGTTTTTCGTGCAGCGAGTGTAGTAGTGCAAAAATTTAAAAAAACGTACAAAACTGCCGATATATTCTTAGCGCTTTGCGATAGATAGTTAAAGATGCAGCAGTGACCCTCCATGGTCAAATCGTCGGCGAAGAGGTCGTCGCACTTCCTTTGTTTTTCATATAAAAAGCAGTCTTCCAGCATTTCTGTGCATGGTACTTGTAACTGAAAATGTAAATGTTAAAAAATGTCTTAACTTTACCCTGCGGTTGTTAAAATTAAATCATTAAATCCAGTACAAGATTTACCATTCGCAACTTGTCGTGGGTATTATAATATCCGTCGGCATCGGCATCGTATTTGTCTAGGAAGTCCTGAAAATCGAAGGAGATGTCTTTTCCTGGGGGTAAATTATAGTTGTCAAGCCTCGCTAGTAATTTGATACCTTCCAGAATTTCTTCAGCGGGTTTTCCAGATTTTCTGGATCTAAAAATGTTTATAAACAGTCCACAGGGACAATGATATGCCACTATGTTACAACACAAGTATTCTATGGACTTTTTCTGGAATACAGTACTCCCATATAGCACAGAGACATCCTAAGATCTATAAGCAAATTCTGGAGCTGATACAGATATAGTATTTCTCTTTCCTAATTTACCATTATGTCATAGTAGCCAATATGCTATTTCTGATTCCTTATTATTTTTATTTATTTTCCTTTCCAGAATAACCGCAAAGCAAATATTATAGGTAATATATGGCAAGTGCAGCGCAGCATATTTATTAGAAGTTGTCATCCCTAGAATACCTATCGACTTCATTTAATATTTATTTATGGTAAGCGGAAAAGTTGAAAATTAATGATGTTCAAACAAACATTTCATTTCGCTTTTTTATAACATTTACTGGTTTTAGATTGTTTGTTTGTCAACGTAACTTATTATGACACTAAAACATTAATTAAAAATTTATTGTTTAGGTACATATAGAGCAAATACTATATCAAAGATAGTTATAACAGTATGTCTATAGTAGTATGTATATCTCTTGAAAACTCTAATAGTCTTTTAGGTCAATCAATAGAGCATTAAATCAGTGATTTTATGACAAAAATATTAGTAGCAAACGGACTGTACCGTCATAATAATAATAATAATAATAATAATAATATTGTCT
>NW_019416387.1:377437-420880 GCF_000390285.2 Anoplophora glabripennis | reverse complement strand
TTTCAGTACCTAAAACCTTGATGGTTTGATCGTTTTTTGCACCTGTTTATTCGTTTTACTGCGGCGTCTTTGAAAATACTCAGGTGGTATGACATAACATTCCTATTATTTGATAAGCTTTAGATTATTCAGTTATTAAATGTTTGAAATTATTTGTCTTTGCGGAAAGCACTAATTAAAGAATATGGGCCCTTAATGTTTCAGTCTCTTCATGGAAAGATATTATGTATCCATTATTCTACCAAAGTACAATTTGAGGGTAAATAAAATGCATGTACTATTATGGTAACTTTATATTTTTATTTAACTAATGAATCTTGCAACACAAAATATTAGCACATTATGTTTACTGTTGACAAACATAGATGTGACGTCATGTATAATAAATATAATAATAAATACTTCCGATCATCATAGAACAGTTTTTCAAAATCTGTCATCATGCCTATTATATTTATCTTAAGTGTGCACAAAGCAGGCGCTGTTGGACCATTAGTTTTGGTACAATTGCAATTTGAATTTTTTGTTGCACAATTTTGCACAAGTTTCTGGAAGCGTTGGAGGTGGTCCGATTTTAAATTTTCAGGTGGTGATACATAATAAATAATATCAGTGTCATGGAGTGTACAAACGACTCCGATGTAGCAGAAGTATCTAGATCTGCCAAAACATTTTCGAGAAAACAACTTTTTATTATACTTAATTTCGTTCATAAACAACTTACAAAATGTAATAAAATTTTTGTCACAAAATCACTGATTTAAATGCTTTATTGATTGGCCTCCTATTATGTAGAAACGACAAGTTATTTATTTGACAGCGTAGTCTGAATATAGTATGCGCGTCAGCCGGTTCAATTTCATCCCATATGCGCATGACGTCAGCAAAGAACTACGGACATTCGTTATAACATTATGTATAAATAGAGTATTTAAGTTAATAATGATACGAATACCTGTTTTGAATAATAAAATGAATGATGATCAGATGAAACGACAAAACGTTCATTTTCATGCCAATATATACCTTAATTTCATCAGTCTTGTTCCTTAGTGACGTCACCACAAGCTACGCGCATGATACCATATTACATTCCCACCAAAACAAAGAGTAGCACGACAGAAAATTTGAATTTGAATTCTAGTATATTTTTTTATTTATCAGTAGGCCCTGGTTTGTAAAGGAGCAAAGTTGAAGTAATATTAGAGTCGTTACAGAGATGTACACTGTTGGACATTCCCTGGATCTAAAACGGACTTAAAATGAAAGTCCTGTGGATGTTGGGTGCTATATGGGTGGTAATGTACCAATTCATTTATATTGGTTAGAATTTTTGATAATGACCCAAAGTTTTAATTTTTATAATAACGATAATTATCGTTGAATTTTTCAATGACTAACCTAGTTTTCTTCCTATTCATACTAGGCACTTATTAATTGGTTTGTTCGACTTAGCCGTCGCTTTTAACCACCTTTCCTATGATATTGTACTTTGAGGAAGGGTATTTCAATTTCATAACAAATATATCCTTGAATGCTCGTCTGTACCTACATTGTATATATGTATAAATGTATTTCAATTTAATCGTAACTTTGCAATGAAATTTGTAATTCTAATATTATGTACTTTCCCAAGTGTTAGAAACATATCTAATATGTCAGCAGTTGGACATTGAAGAAAAATTAATGGATTTTGAAGACTGTTTGCATGTTAACAATGTTTCCAACAGTTAGCTTTAATTTAAAATCACAATGCGTTTGAACCTTTTAAGTAATATCCGTTAGAAAGGAGTAATAGGAACTGAAAACTTCAGCGTTTTGAGACAAAAGGTACCCGGTGTAAACCATTATTTAAAATGAAGAAAAACTCAATCAGTGGCGTTGAAATTTCGGGCCCAGATCTCATACGAGGCCTGTTCGGATTTTTTTTAAAGTTTATTATTAATTTTACACTTTATTGGTCCTTGTGCCTTCAAAGTACACCCCTCCCCTATTCACTCACTTTTCCCAGCGATGTTCCATTTCGCAAAGTCCTGGATAGCTTAATTTGAAATGGACTTTAAGTCTGTGACTTTGCTTTGATATGACATCAATAGTCTGAAAACAGCGTCGAGACCATAGACCTTATAAACTACTTGATTCGCCCAAGTGTCATTTTGCCTATATAAACGCCAATCGCACAGACGTGTGCGAGAGAGATAGAGTTAGTACGGGCTTATGCTTCGTTCACAGAACTTCGACTGTTGCGCGTTACATTTAATTCAACCAATCAGCTAGCTATACTCGATTCCTTACCCCTTTTTTCTGTTAGGCCTTATTCCCGTTTGAAGTTAAAATGATTAACTACATTTATGTATGGTGGCTACCATAGACAAAATAGACTGAACTGTAGAGGCAAGCCGGTGAAGCCAACCGTCAGCCAAATCTCGGCCATGCCAGCCTCGCGCTCTCAGTCGCNAAGTTGAAGTAATATTAGAGTCGTTACAGAGATGTACACTGTTGGACATTCCCTGGATCTAAAACGGACTTAAAATGAAAGTCCTGTGGATGTTGGGTGCTATATGGGTGGTAATGTACCAATTCATTTATATTGGTTAGAATTTTTGATAATGACCCAAAGTTTTAATTTTTATAATAACGATAATTATCGTTGAATTTTTCAATGACTAACCTAGTTTTCTTCCTATTCATACTAGGCACTTATTAATTGGTTTGTTCGACTTAGCCGTCGCTTTTAACCACCTTTCCTATGATATTGTACTTTGAGGAAGGGTATTTCAATTTCATAACAAATATATCCTTGAATGCTCGTCTGTACCTACATTGTATATATGTATAAATGTATTTCAATTTAATCGTAACTTTGCAATGAAATTTGTAATTCTAATATTATGTACTTTCCCAAGTGTTAGAAACATATCTAATATGTCAGCAGTTGGACATTGAAGAAAAATTAATGGATTTTGAAGACTGTTTGCATGTTAACAATGTTTCCAACAGTTAGCTTTAATTTAAAATCACAATGCGTTTGAACCTTTTAATATCCGTTAGAAAGGAGTAATAAGAACTGAAAACTTCAGCGTTTTGAGACAAAAGGTACCCGGTGTAAACCATTATTTAAAATGAAGAAAAACTCAATCACTGGCGTTGAAATTTCGGGCCCAGATCTCATACGAGGCCTGTTCGGATTTTTTTAAAACTTTATTATTAATTTTATACATTATTGGTCCTTGTGTCTTCAAAGTACACCCCTCCCCTATTCACTCACTTTTCCCAGCGATGTTCCATTTCGCAAAGTCCTGGATAGCTTAATTTGAAATGGACTTTAAGTCTGTTACAAATTTGCATTGATATGACATCAATGGTCTGAAAACAGCGTCGAGACCATAGATCTTATAAACTACTGGATTCGCCCAAGTGTCATTTTGCCTATATAAACGCCAATCGCACAGACGTGTGCGAGAGAGATAGAGCTAGTGCGGGCTTATGCTTCGTTTACAGAACTTCGACTGTTGCGCGCTACATTTAATTCAACCAATCAGCTAGCTATACTCGATTCCTTACCCCTTTTTTCTGTTAGGCCGTATTCCCGTTTGAAGTTAAAATGATTTTAACTACATTTATGCATGGTGGCTATCTTATAATGAATAATTCTATTTCTCTTCTCTTAACCATACATATTTGTACCAGTAATTTTAATTTTTATTAACTTTTGTTTATATGTTGTATATTTGTATGTATTATTTGTTGTATGTGTTATATCTGAATTTCTGTATTAATTGGAGGTATTAATGGGGGAATGCAATAATTAGAAATTTAAAGTCAAATATATTTTATTATACATATTTAAAAAACATTCATATACAGGCTGTTATAAATTGGCTTCTCACTACAGGGATCTCGGAAACGGTAAGAGCTTAAATGGGGGCAAAGTTGAGTAATCAGGGGACCAACATTATACCTCTAAAAAATCAAGGCAAACATGATTAGTTTTAGAAATATTTGAAAAAAAACGAAATTTAGGAAATCCGTTTTTGTTTAATTTCACCCTTGTTTGAGGGGATATTGAAAAATGAAGAACACTTTCTCATGGCCACTTTTTGCCCTATATTGAATGGCATAATCAATTTTTATATGTAACGTTTCATCTCTCCAGGACCATCATCAACTTCATTTTTTTAAATACGACCCTGGAAATTTTATTACATTTTTTGCAAGCCTTCACGACCCTCCAATACTGTACTGCCTCAGCCCGAACCAGATTCAGAAGTTTTGTCTCGAAAAATTCATCATCAGTGTATTCGTTCCAAATTTATCTGTTTTTTATTTAGATTTCTTAGTTTATTGAATTATTGTACACTGTAAGTGTCGTTAGACTTTGTGAAATCTATCTAGTTATTTAAACTATTACCACCATGCATAAAATAAAATATTATTAGAGTTTTATTCCTATGTCTATAGTCTATTTTTTTTTCAGGATATTCATACAAATACATCTGACATGCTCTTTCACAGTTGCGGTTACAGATATAATAAATTCCGATAATTCCGCGGCCGGTAGACCGTAGATTAGTTATGCTTGTCTGGAGGATTGGCACCTTCTGTGCAGGTATGGTAGGGTGGAAGAATGTTGGCTTGGGTCAATGTGAGAGATTGACACCGGTTGGCATTTGACCACCCCCCTAATTAATGAGGTTTTCCAGGTTTCCCTCATTCCTGCACTGAATGGTGGTTAGGGCCTACCAGCATAAGTCGTTCCTGGGCGCAAATGCGGCCTTCATAATAATAATATGCCGCCTCCTCTCGCGCACAAGTCTCCGACTTCTGGGCTAATTCTCGTAGTTAGAATGAGGAGTAGAGATATTATTATTATTATTATTATTATTAATATTGCGCTGATCTTCATCTTCAACCTTTGTCAAAACGAAAATGTTTTTGAACATTTACTGAAATTTTTTTAAGAATAATATTCAGTTGGCGTTTTGGTTGTTCATATGCATTTTTAAGAATTAATTTGTCATAATAAAATTAAAATTGTAATAAGGTTTTAATTTTGACGCAACAACTTATTGAATAATGTATGACCAAGTTATGGTAATAGTTAATAATAATAATTGTTTTATTGTACACTTACAGCTTACAGTGTACGATAATTAAATAAACAAAGAAAAAAATTTGGATAATTTGGAACGAATACACTGAAGATTAATTTTTCGAGACAAAACGTCTAAATCTGGTTCGGGCTGAGGCAGTACAATATTAAGGGTCATGAAGGCTTGCAAAAAATATAATAAAATTTCTAGGGTCGAATTTAAAAAAATTAAGTTGATGATGGTCCTGGAGAGACGAAATGTTACACACAAAAATTGATTATGCCATTCGATAGAGGGCAAAAAGTGGCCATGAGAAAGTGTTCTTCTTTTTTCAATATCACCTCAAACAAAGCTGAAATGAAACAAAAACGGATTTCCAAAATTTCGGTTTTTTTCAAATATTTGGAAAATTAATCATAATAGCCTTGACTTTTTAGAGACATAATGTTGATACCCTGATTACGCAACTTTGCTCCAATTTAAGTTACTTCATAGCTCTTACCGTTTCCGAGATCCCTGTAGTGAGAAGTGAATTTGTAACAGCCTGTATACAATTTTCCAAATAGTTTTTATAATGCCTTCTTTATGTATTTCTCCATTTATTTCCCTCATATCGTATGAGCTCGATCGGTTAAAATTACTGTAAGCTCCCCATAAGTAGTTTTAAATAGTTGATATTATCTTACTTTGCAAAACTATATCGACGCTTTCTTTTTCAACATATTATTATAGAGAAGTTTTGCTGAAGCACAATATACGCACAATTCAGTTTAAACTGTTTATTTATATGTATATAGTTTACGGTATTTTGTACCGGTATATCCGTGTACCATTATTTGTTCATCTGCCTTGCACACATCAACGCGATTGACCTCTCCTTCTAGGGCCAGTCCATAGTTTACTAGGTCTATGGTCGAGACTGACGTGCTTTCTTGAGGCATAGACATCCGTTACTAATCCATTGTGATGATTGAACTTTTGTCTCAATGTCGTAGCCGTAAACTTAGCTTTCGTTTCTCATTATGATCCTTTGAATGAATGTTTCATCGTCATTTTTTAGTCAAAATTCCATTGCATGAGCCAATTGCGATGCTAACTTCTTCAATTTCTCTGGTAGTCAATCGGCGGTTTGTAGACCCCAGATCTTTGACTTTCTGAACGTCGAGGATCTTTTTCAATTGATTCATGACCACTTTTAAATCGTGAAAACCGATCGTGACATTGCGCACGACCTAGAGCATCATCTCCGTAAGCTTGTTTCAAAAGTTGAAGCGTTTCAGTGAAAATTTTCCCCAGTTTCTCGCAAAATTTTACCCTACATCGTTGTTCCAGAAAATTGCACATTTCAAAAATCGTCACTAACGCTTAAACGCGTTGCACTCAAATAAGAATATCATAAAAACCAAATGAAGTTATGCGCAACGCAATGCTGCCAACCGCATATCACTAAATATCTCCATTAGCGCGTAATTAAAAAAGTCGATTAGTCTGAACAGACTTCGTATATTAAAATGTCATAACTATGTCATTGTCTAAATTATTATAATTTGACAAATTTAGAGCGAAAGCTAGCTTTTCTTTCAACTCGAACACCCTGTATGTTGAAAGTATATTCAAACACGTGCAAGGCCAAAACTGCAACTTCACTGTTCCTTTTATACGATTGATATAATTGAAAATTTGGATGAGGTTCGTTATAATATGACCATAAAATTATATTACAGCATGTGTATGTTGTAAACTACATCGTTACGAATATTCTTTCCCAATGACTGACATTTATTGCATATACAACCAGGTTTAAAAATGTAGAAACGGGGAAAATAATAAAATTCTAACAGCAGCATAAATATGTATGCAAGATTATACGAAATAGTTATTATATATCGTCATGAATATAACGAAACTTCCCGGTTAGCCATAGAAAAGTAGGACACTCTGTATAAGACGCATATTACGTCGCAAATTTCCTGATCACTATTTGGGATCCTTGTTGAACACTCTGTACGACATGCTTATTTTTACAGGCGTGTCAATGACATGTTTTCCTTGATATACCCTAAATTATGTTTATAAATATTGTCACTGTATTAAAATTCAATACAACGGGGACACAATTTATGACAGTAAACGTTCTAATTGACTGCAAGTCTTAAAACGATCGGACGTATAAGGATTTTTTTCTGTACCTCATATCGACCTTTAGAATGTCGTGTTTGTCTGAAATCGTCTGGGATTGCCGCTAAAAATTGACCTCCGCACACGCTGGTCACGCCAAAAATATTTTATTACCTTAATTAAAATTCTATACTAAAATATTTTTCCGGAAATTACGTGGCCATATACAGTGTGGCTCATTAAGAAGTAGGGTATACTCCTAATTCTTTTTTTAGACGAACGATTGTTCCGATTTGCTTTATAGCGTTTTATATGTACTTGCTGAACCAATTGCGGTGATCTAGTTGGCAATCCGTAGTTTGCTCTTTGGGGTAAATCGCTTTAGGATATTTTTTTATAAACAAGTATGCAAGTAGCCTAGTTTCCGTTACAAAATTTAGGAGGTTTTGAAAGTAATTACTGACTTTGGTTAAGATAAACGCAAATTTTGTAACTCACTTTTAAATTTAGATGTTGAAGGATGTAGACTTCATCCAAAATCGTGTTTAAAATTAAATACAGTAATTTATCATTTAAATAAGTAGGTATCTTGGTCTCTACACAAATTGCATAAAATAATAATAATAATAATAATAATAATAATAATAATAATAATAATAATAATAATAATAATAATAATAATAATAATAATAATAATAATAATAATAATAATAATAATAATAAAATAAAGAAATAGAAAAAATAGAGGGAGAAATTCGTAAACCCATGGCGAAGTCTAGCAATAGCTATTCACACTCGACCATATGTATGCGATAACATGTGATAGATAACAACAGACAATCGTTCAGAAAAGAAACAATAATACAATTAAAATAAAATACAATTACCTATCGAGTATATACTATAAAATCAGCTGTCCACTCAATAGACATGATTTAAATTTATACTTGAATTTGATAATATTAAAAATTTTAAAATTATCAGGAAGAGAATTGTACAAAGTGATAGAATTATAAGTAAAACATCTTTTAAATAGGACACTACGATGATGTGGCATTGTAAAGGTATTATTAAATCGAATATTCCTCGAATGAGCATTAGAACGTTTAACAAATTTAGTTTTTAACGAATGATAAAGAAATGGTTAAAATTTTATGCACAAGATTGCCAAGATAGTGACGTCGACGATTCTCCATGTTGAGCCACTTGATTTCTACAATTTTGTGAGAAATATGATCAAATTTTCTTAATCCGTGTACAAGTCGACACCATGAATTTTTAACTTTTTCAATTCTATTTTTTTCTTGTATACTAAGGCATGGACCATAGACATAATCACAGTAATTAAAATCGGAAAGAACAAGTGACTATAAATTAATCTAAGCGAAGAATAAGATTTTTGGAGTAATGTTTTCACATGCTGATTGAACCGTAAGTTATTGCCAAGAGTCACTCCGAGCTTTTCTACATCGTCAGTAATAGAAATTGGAATACGATCAATTATAATATTAAAGTTGAGTCTTAATATTTGTACATTTTTCTTAGTACCAAACAAAAATTAGGTACTTTTGATTTGCTAGAATTTAATTTTAAAATATGTTCATCAGATAATTGCCTTATAGTTTGTAACTCAGAGCTGACAATATTGCATGCTTGATCCAGATCATTAATATCAAAATGATAATATCATCAGCATAAGCTTGTACTTTACATTGTTGAATTGACTCTAAAATGGAAGCAGTGTAAATTATAAAAAGTAAAGGACCCACAATTGAACCCTGGGGTACACCAGAAAGTATTTCTAAACTATTAGATACGATGTTATTAACACATACCTGTTGATATCTTCCATGTAAATAAGAATTAATAAGATCAAGTCGGTTCATCAAACCCATAGTACTTAAGTTTAGAACAAAGATGCTTATGATTAATTGTGTCAAAAGCTTTAGAGAAGTCCAATAAATGTAAAACACTAACTAGTCCCCTGTCCTGTGCTTTTATTAAATCATCAGTGACGGTAATTAGAGCAGTTGAAGTACTATACCTTTTCCTGAAGCCACATCAGGATTGAGGTAAGAGACTATTATTTACAAAATAGTCATAAATTTGATTATATAACAATCATTCAAAAATTTTGGAAAGCGCAAGTAATATATTAATTATTCTAAGATCAGAGGACGATTCTGGATTATATTTTTTGGGTATCGGCAAACCGATTGCCTTTTTCCACAAGCAAGGAAAGTATTGTTTCTCAATTCAGCAATTAATTATATGAGCAACATACGGATCAATAAATGGACTACACAGTATTTTGACATAGCGGGAGATATATTACCAACACCAAATGCATCCGTTTGATACTATTAAGAATGGTATGACTCTCATCAACAGTAGCCAAAGCAAATTTGAAAGATAGATTAATATCACATCTATTATTGCCATAAAAATTAATCACAATCACAATTATTAGAGATATTCCGTAAAAATTAAGCAAAAAGTCATTAATTTCATTAGGGTCAGCCATCTGAGGTGGCAAAATAAAATTTTTACAAGATCAAATATTGAGATAATCAAGAGCTTTCCAAGTCCGTTTACTATTTTTTTTGAGAAGCAATAAATTCCAACTACCCTTTTTTTTTCTTGTCGTACCATAGAGACACAGTAATTTCGTAAATTTTTGTATTGTAACCAATCAGTGTGCTCGCGAGTACGTTTAAATTTTTGAAGTGCCTTATCTCTTTGTTTCATGATTAATTTTAGATTAGGAGCTCGAGGTTTAGTAACTCTTACTTTTCTTACAGGAGCATGTATGCCAAAGAGACTTGTTAAAAATTTATTAAAAATCGAAATTTCTTTATCAAGATTATTTTCATAAATCATCTCAAACCAAGAGACATTATACAAATCATTTAAAAAATCGTTAAAATTAAAGTGTTTATAGCAGCGGTATGAAATAATTTTAGGCACTATTTTAGCAGCAATTGTTCCAAAAGATTCATCAATGTTAGTATTAGTAATAAACAGGAGGTTCAATTGAAGTACTAAAGGTACAAGTAATTCTAGTGGCCTCATTAATAATCTGAGAAAAGTTATAAGAACTGAAGTCAAGGTCATAAATACTTCTATATACAGAGTGATCTATTAGCGGTACGGAGCAGCTGTATATAGGAAACTAGACCTTCTACGATTATGGGGTAAAAGATCTATTAACAAATACGGCCAAAAGAAGTTGATTTAAAATATTTTCAAGTTTGTAACTTCAGCGCTAGAGGGCGCAACTGCTATAGTGTTACAGAAAATTGTCGGTTTTTCGAAATTTCGCTTATATAACCTAAGTTGCAAATACGCTTTTTAGTTACACTGTTAAACCGTTCACAAGTTTTGTTTGAACTCTTTTTTTGTTATTACCACAGCAACGCCAGTATGAAGGACGCAATCTTGAAATTTTTAAATTGTCAAAACTTCTAAATGTCTTAATCGATTTCAAAAAAACGACGACGGCTCATTTTAAAGAACTATTAGTAAAATTTATGTTATGGGAATAAACATATTATTTTCCTGCCCAACGGTAGATGACGCTAATTAAAAAAGTTTTGTAATTGTCTCTGTTTACAAAAAAATTAAATGCAACGATATAAGTTTTTTGTTCATGGCTTGATAGATCATTTATTAAGGAAAACAAATTCACAAACCGGAAGTCCATATCTTTTTTCGTTTTCAAGTTATTGCTAAAATAGTGAAGTTGTGCTAGAATATCCTCCTTTATTTAGTTCTCTAAATAAAATTTACATAGTCCAAACCAGAATTAAATTATAAAACTGTACCAAGCTTGTTCTTAAAAAAGTACTTGCTTTATGTTGAAATTTTTTTGATAGCGACAGTTTTTAATTTTTTTATTATTATTAATTCCAAGTATGTATTTATAAAGATTATGTCCTATGAAAATAGTCAACTGAAAAATTAATCCTTTAAACCTTTTGTGTTAAGTTTTTCATTACAATAATTTTAAGAAAACTGTTCAATAATATTCTGTATTAATTGTCTTTATGTTTAATTTAAAAACTTACATTTTTTCTAAACTTATTAAACCTTTTTAATTTTATTTCCTTTAGTGCAATTTGTAAATTTGCATTTTAAGTAAATTACCGCAAAAGTGCAATTACATGCACAGGTAATGTGTGCCACACATCTAATCCTTACAACCTCTAAACTATACAAGTAAAAGAATAGATTTCACTAACATCTACTCTTTCGTTTGTATATATTTAAAATTTATCCCAAATAACTGCTTGCGTGTCCTGCCAAGCGAGCTATGTGTGTGTATCATTCCAAAATTCTTTATAGATGGCCAAAAAACGAGAAAAACGAACGCAGCCGATTTGCGTCACTCGCTGGGTAAATCCCGAACAGCAGCATTTTTCGTGCAGACTTAAGCTCTGGAAGGACTTTGACCTTCTCGATGTCGAGTGGAAGCGTCAGACCATCGCAGATCGAAATAATTTACAGTATTGTTTGGTAAACACCAGTAATTCTCGAGAATGGCCTGGAGAGTGACGCATTTGTTGTTAAATAAAATTTAAAACCGGAAATGTGTTGTACTACCGCCACAAGGACGACCGGATCTCTATCCTAGTTAAAAATTGTAATGCCAGTTAATTTTTGAAATGCTACCGGCTCCTCCACCAATTTCTCGAATGCCATCAGACGAAAATAAAAAATCATGTCTTGGTGGATCAAAACAATAGAATGTCGCATAATTTAGAAACATGCGACGTTGTCAAATGTAATAATTTTTCAACAGTTTCTTGATTGAACTAGACATACGTACAGTTCCTCTGCGTAAGCTTCGGCTTTCATCTTGCTGATTTTGTTGATGTTACACACGGATATCCCTGGCATCGCGACGTCTTTCACCGGGTAAGATTGTAAAAAATTGACGGTCGTTATAACGGGGTTCATCATGAAATTATTCCAGGTGTACATTCCGATGAAATAGGTGGTCAATAGGGTGCAGGTATGGATCAAATACCAGACGTATCTACAAAAATTCGAGTTGATAACAGGGTTCTTGGTGGTTTAATTTTTTTCGTATTTCGTATGACGAAATACAACTATAATATTACAGAATCTGACCCGCCACTGACTTTAATCAGGTTATACACATTACATTGACGTACCAATACTGAGTATTATCACTTGTTTAATTTATTGCAAAATCAGAACAGGATAGGTACTTTTTTTCCGTTGGCAACTGTGGTTGACATTGAAATCGGATGGAATTTCATAAAAACCGATATTGGAAATTTTCTGGCGTTTAAATAAAACGACTACTGAACGATTCTGGTTTACTTAATAACCTTTTTTAAACGGCTATGTGCAGGGCGTCCATGGGCGTAGCTAGGGGGGACAGGGGTGTGCACGGCCTACCTCAAAAAGCCCGGTGCCCAACCCAGAAAAAAAGAAAAAAGATTTAATTATAATCTTCGATTTTTTTCAAAATTTGATAACAAAATTTGAAATTTCAAAGTTTTTTACACATCAATGAAGTGGACTTAACTATGATTGCCCTGTGCATTGAAAAACTAAGTAAATTACTGATAAAAATTGTGGAAATTTACATACGCTTTTTACATATTTATACTGGTTTGTACATAAAAAATGTAATGAATTGAACATACATGATACATTGTGTAGAATAACACGTTTAAGTTTATATTTTCTTTTTGCGATGTATTTTTACCTTTTACTTTGTATTTTTACATTTTAAAATGTATTATTTCTAATCTTTTACGTGTTTTACTATATTTGATGCAAATATACGAATAAAAGTGTGAATTTACATGACCTGATTTGGCTCGACCAATCAGATTAATCATGTGATCATCCAGTGTGGTGTTACAGCGCGTGTGTAGAGAACTGTGCTAGTGTTCAGTTGGCATGTTTAGATTCATTTGTGGTGTAATTTAATGTAGTACAGTGCTCTAACTACCTAAATATGATGTTATAAATAAATATTGTGGTAAGTAAATAATAGGACTTTATCTAAATTGGATAAATCTCTCGGTATATCTTCATTTAAAGTTATTGAAGAGTATGATAAATATCGATAATAACCATATAGTACTTTCCCTAACCTTTACACACAGACATCGTCGTAGCTTATTATTTAAAACCTATTTCACTTATTATATTTACTATACTTTTTTTGTTTTCTGTATAATGTTGTCAAGAACTGGCTATTGCTCTCGAAATCGTTTATAGAATTCACCTCATATGAATGAAAACCGTAGTAAAACAAAGTACACGAGGAATGTATTTCCTATACTCAATTATTTTAAATTAAAAGTCAATTTTATGAAAGAAAATGTCTTAGATAAGTACATGTTGTTTATTTGATTAGTCCTCATAGTTAAAGAAGTCTAAAATTAATTCAAGATTTATACGGTTTTCGAGAGTATAAAAAAGTACTTAGTAATTTTAGTTAAAATACTGAAGGGTAAAGACGTCATTAAAAAAAGATGTGTAAAATTAAATGTACTTTGTCCTTTAAATAAGAGGGAGATTTTGTACAGAGATTGCTTATAGAAAAATATTTAAATACGTAGAAAAACGTATTCTATCTAAAAATACTATGTCGTTTCCCTGTTTCTTGGTAAAATTGTGCTTTAGGTGTCGTACGTAATTATGCATATATCGATAGAGTGAGTTTACATTTTGGATGAATTACACAAAAAACGTAAAATTACATGCTTAATGTAACTTTACTTGTATGATGTAATTTTACATTACCTACTGTGGAGTCAGAATAACTAATTATCTGGTATGTAATTTTACATAAAATTTTTATGAGTGTACATGTTTATATGAAGTTTTCTTCATAACATCGCCTTAGCAACCGGTTTTTTAAAATGTCTGGATGTTGTTTTCGAACACCCTGTATAGGAATTCTATACGCATTTCAGTTACGAATGGCATCACTTGTTTAATTTATCGCAAACTTCGAGCAGCTATTGTTTTAATGTTGGTAACTGGATTGACATTGAAAACATGTTGAATTTCGTATGAAACCGACATTGCAAATCTTCTGATGTTTAATTAAAAGAACTACCCAGTAATCCTGATTTTCTTGACTGTCACTTTTTAACTGTAATAAAGGACAAATGACCCCGCAGATACCTTAACGATTTTTATTTATATGGTTTTATATTACTTGTTACATTTATATGTATACATATTTTCTATTTATATTTTATATTTAATCTTTGTATTATTGTTTTAGTAAGAATATCATTTTACTTGTAAATTTGGAGCCTTATATGATTTGGTTGACGAATTTTATAAAAATATTATGGGATTAAAAATGTTATTTTGATAAAAAAAAATATTAACGATTTTTATTTATTCTAGATATAATGTCAATACAAATGAGATATTTATATAGTTTTCTTAACCTTCAATTAGTTGAGGATCATTCGGATTTACTTGTGGAAGTCGATGGATGACCTGCAATATTTTTTATCAAAATAACATAAAAGTCCAATAATTTTTTAGTAAAAGTCGTCAACTAAATCAGATAAACATACAGATTTACAAATAAAATAATATTCATACTGAAACAATAATAAAAAGATTAAATATAAAATATATTTTTTTTGGAAAAATTCATGTAGATATTAAAAAAAATGTATGGGATTTCGTGTGTTTATTGAAAATACACACGCACACGCACGCGTGCATATTAGTCCAAGCATTCTGTCACGGATTAATATTAAATTTGCAGAAATTATTACCTGGACAAAAAAAAATATGACCGTATAGAAAATTAAATTTTAAATTGAGTTTTTTGTTCTTTAAACTCGATCCAAAATGGCGAATATGGTTAAAAAAATCGCAAAGTTGCAAAAAACGGTTTTTCTAAAATAACTAAAAAAATATAGCACCGATTGAAAAATTTTAATTGAGAAAGTGCAACTTTTTCAGTCATTTTTTTATCCTTAAAATTAATAAAATCGTTAACATTTTTTAACAGCTTGATAATATAACTCTTTACGAAGAAAATAAATCAAAAATCGTTACTGTAGGGCTATCCGCTGAGAAGATCTAGTCAATTTTCGAGAGCGCCTTTTTTTTCAAAAAATCGATATATCGAAAAATAATTAATATTTTTAAATTTTTCAAAAATGTACTTTTTTGGCTTGCCGCGGGCTATGCTTGCAGTAAATAACAAATATGGGAACGTAAATATAAACGAGTTTATAGAAGAAGAGAATAGAGAAGATTTTTAACGGTTTTTTCGATATATCTCGAAAAGTAACAAAGCAATCGATACTTACAAAAAAATCAGTCGATAGATCTTTTTAATAGCTACAACTTTCTTATTTAAAATTTTTCAATCGGTCAATTTTTTTAGTTATTTTAGAAAATCCGTTTTTTGCAAATTATCGATTTTTTTTAACCATGTTCGCCATTTTGGATCGAGTTTAAAGAACAAGAAACTCAATTTAAAATTTAATTTTCTATACGGTCATATTTTTTTTGTCCAGGTAATAATTTCTGTAAGCATTTCTCTATAATGCTTGGACTATATACACACAAACTGTCCTTATTAGGGCAAAATGATATGCAAAATCCGACTTGACATCCTCCTCGTATGAAGATCGGGTTGCTCTAATATCAGCGGTAATGGCCGTTTTTCTTTATTTGTTAGGGCATTTCACAGATTTCTATCAAATATACAAGGTGTCTGGAAACAATGAAATTTGGGCAATTAAAGCAATTCATGACAATGTTCATTTTCAAGTTTAAACTGATATTCAATATGCCTGGATTATACAGGAGCAGACGAAATTATCCATTTGACATTTTTCTTTCATAGTTCGATTCCTCTCTTACTTTGTTAAAAAAAAAGGTAGGTATACCGTATATCAGTCGATATCTTGTACCGTTTTTGAGAAAATCGAATTTTATTAACAGCATACATTTATTGTATTAAAAATGTGATACTAACATTTTTGTAAAAATCTTGAAAAAAAAAAGAGAACTGTTAAGTAAGATGATCAATATGTGCACCTTCAAGTTCAATGCATTTTCTGAAATTGCTCAAACACTTCTGCTATACTCAAAATAACATGTGGTGATCATTTCTAACGATGTCGGCGTATGCGATTTAATAATTCTTCCCTACTATTTATAGGAATTTGATAAACAAGACTTTTAAGATGGCCCTAAAGAAAAAAAACGAGAGGATTAAGATCGGGGACCGAGGCAGCCACGGAAAAGGACTACCTCGACCGATCCATCGATCGAGAAATGTGGTATTTAAATAAGCCCTTACTGCCCTGCTAAAATGGCCACATGTTATTTCAAATATTTAAAGAGATGTCTTCCAATAATGGATTAAGGTGTTCTTGCGGTAAGTGTAGGTATTTATTCCCATTTAAAGCGTCATTAATGACATATGGTCCCACTAAGTAGTTCCCAATTGCCATCCATATATTAATGATAAATTTTTGTTAGTGTTTTGTCTGAATGGGTTTTTCCATCACTTGAAATATGCAAATTCTATTTGAAAGCGGTTGGCGTAAATTCGAACAGCTTCAGAAGCACTACATTCTGCAGGTTCGTACATAGATGAATATCCGCAAATTTTTCATAGCTAAAATCCTACATGATATTGAATCAACAAATAGTGTCAAAATGATTTATGACAAGTATCTAACTGCTAATTATACATACTTGTTGACAATCATCTGAATTTCCAAGATTTTTGCAAAAATGTTAATATCGCATTTTTGATACAATACGTGTTTGTTGTTAATAAAATACGATTTTCTCAAAAACGGTACAAGATATCGACTGACATATGGTATATCTTTTTTTTAGCAAAGTGAGAGAGGAATCGAACTATGAAAGAAAAATACCAAATTTGGCAACGCTGTCAAAGATGTTTAAATGGATAATTTCGTCTGCTCCTGTACATACAGGCATGTTGAATATAAGTTTAAACTTGGAAATGAATTCATCATGAATTGCTTTAATTGCCCAAATTTCATTGTTGTCATGGTAACGACTTGGAAGTTAATTAATTATTAATTATTTATTATTAATTAATAATTGGAATTTGTTTTTCAAACTTCTTTCTTTGAAGGCGAATAACTCAACAACGAAGCACGATAGGAAATTTTTTTTTATGAAGTACTGCTATTTTAAGCTCCCCGTACACCCCTTCATTTTTGACATGACCTTTGCGGACATCCTGTATGTTAATCATTGTTAAACGAGCTACATTATACGTCAAAAAAGTTATATTTACTTCATTATAGGTATGTCAAAAAAATTATATTTGAGTGAATCAATTTTTCACTGTTTTTGACCCCTTTGGAGCTTCGTAGATATGAAGACATTTAATCAGTAATAAAAAAGGGACATCAATTTTTCAGGAAATTTCACCGAAAGACCAAATTCCATAAGGTGTGGGCGGGGTTCTTTACATTTTTACGGAAGTATACAGTCCAGCGAAAAGAAAATCAATTATTTCATTAAACCATTCAGTTATTATAGGTGCTAATAGTTGTACAAGGATAGGTGTTTATATTCGCAATATAATATGACAAGGATGACACAGTTACTGTTTTAAAAGTTTCTTAATGCAGTGTCGTTGGGTTAATTATTATTTGGGAAATGGCATCTAGTTGTCATCTTCTTTTAATTTTTAATTAACAAAATTAATACAAAAAAACACGATTTTTCACTCACACTATAACCGAGCTCTTCGTGGAAATTGAAACCTATAATTCTTTGATATATTTAAAAACACTTTCTTCTTTATTTAAAAAAATTGGACCGAGTAGATTTGAATAATATTTTTTCCCTCATAAATTTAAGAACAAATGTTACGTTTTAAGTTAACAAGATTGTTGAGAAGTTTAGCCTAAACCAACTTTACTAAATAATTTAAGAAAAAATAAATAAATAAATAAATAAAATTAAAAATTTGCCAGGAAAAACGTTATTTAGCCCGTTAAACCAAACATAGCAAGTCACGCTTGCAAAACAATGCTGTACAAAACAAATAAACGATATAAATGTTTGTATTCACCTTTCAAAAGCTACTTTTTCGATGAGGTACCGGTAACCAGGCGTGTTGGTAGTTCTCAGATACTCTGTACCAGTCTCCTTAAACTTTTTCCAAACAAAATTTTCCATTTTCAACACGCCACAACGTACCTTTGGTCGTTTATATCGATCAAACGTCGACAAGCCGTTTATTAATACTTAAATAGGGAAATTAATATCGATTGGATAAAAAATACACACAGTCCTGACCGGACGTTGATAACAATCTTCCTACGGAAATAATTTTCATTGAAATTAATAATATTCGAGCCATATAAAGGGTGTTCCACAGGATTTGAACAGTGCGCCATTTTTATTTCGAATAGTCAGCAGCATCGTGAAGGGTCACGTGCTGGTAAAAACGTCGGTTAGACAAAACTGAGCGTTATACGGGACGAGCGGGTGAAGATTGTGAAAATTTACAAATACAGAGAGTGTGTAGCTGAGATTGTGAGCAAATTACTGGAATTTTCGGTAGAAGGTACGCTCCGAATAAAAAATTAGTAGTCAAATTTGACCTAACAGATTCGGTTGCAAACAATAAAAATGTTGGGCGACCTCGTACTGGCCATTCAGCCGAAAATATTGCTACGGTCAGTGATAGTGTAGATAATATTCCTGTAACTACAGTGCGCCGTCTGTCACTGCAATTAAACATTGCAAAAAGCTCAATGCAGCAGATTTTAACAAAACATACAAAGGTACTTTTTGAATTAATTAACAAAATGACATTTAACGTAATTGCACTAATTTTTTGTGGGCTTAATTTTATAAAACGACACAATGATTCGAATCGGATCAAAGTACCAGGTTAAAAACGCTTTTTGTGGACGTCAATGACTGTCACCTTTAAATCAATTAAGGTAATGGAGAATCATAAATTCTATAGTGTGTAAACAGATAAGAAATAAACTTTTCCGCGATAAAATTGACGAGACAATTTTTTTTCGTGCGTTGTCTTAATGTATTTTCAGGAGATTCCATCATTGGAATATTCCGTATCGGTTCGACTGGGTTTTGGAAAAACCGGCGGGTTGATAGCCACACGTCGTGACCCCAAAAATCGACCAATAATTACTAAAGTTTGTGTGAAGGGACGGCAATTGAAGACATTGCAGTAAAAATGAGGTAGCTGCATTCTTAGAAATTTTTCAGGAGGGACAAAAACATTTAAATTCAAATTTATTATTTTTCCTTTGGTTTTTACTGTAAAAGTGGTTAACATATTGGGTGGAAGTACACTGTTGGAGAAAACTATTTTTTAAAGACTGCAATTTTTTGTAAAACTGAAAAAAATCTTGCAGTTACCTTGTTTTTGCCACAAAAACCATGAAACATTTTTTTATTAATGATAGTAATGAACATGAAATTTACTTAACTAAATGCAAACTTTGATGTCCACTGTACATAACTACATACACCGTATCCACCTAGTACGAGTAAGTCCATTATCTAGGTTAATAAAAGATATAACTTAATTTTTTTTCTACAGAGTTGCCTACTTTCTCGAGCTGCACAAAATGAAAATATATTTGCACATACAGGGTGTTCAGTCTTTCCTGGGCAAGTACCAACTTAATTTTTTTAAATGGAAACCTATATTTTTATGGCATTATCGAATTCTACGTGAAAAATTAACGGGACTTTGTGTTATGATCCCTATTAAAATATTGATAGTTTTCGAGATAATCGACTTTTCATTTTTGTTTCTTATGTTTCGTCACTTCTAGTAATTGACATAATTATGATTGTATGACAGCTAGAAATTTTTTTTTTTAGGAACTGTAGAGTGAAGATGGCTCTTTCAAAAAACGTATCAAAAGTTGACCTGCGATATACAGGGGGCAAAAAAATCGTGCCAAACCTGATAATTTAAAATTTGAAAAATCTCGACTTTTTCAAATAGAACACCCTGTGTTTTATGATTTCATTAGATGCCTTTCTGTAGACCCTACAATTTTTTAATAGCTTTCCCTATACCTAAGTTGAGTAGTTTCTGCAAAAAAAAAAATTATAATAAAATACCGGATTTGCGCCCGTTCCTTTGTCGGGAAAAATATGTAAGGGTATTTATTTTTATTAAATTGATTAGTTGTCTAGCTACACTGTTTAAAATAAAAATTAATAACTGAAAAATTTAGATATTTGAGTTTAATAAATAAGTCTTCATGGAAAGTTTTTTTGTAAATAAAATCAAAAAAACCATAAAATCGCTACAAGTGATTATGAATTAGCAAAATATGGGAAATGTTTGTTAGCAACACGTATTTACAAAGCAAATAATCCAAATTTACAGAGATCCACTGTTTTGAAAATGTGAAGGAAAGGTTTGAATGAACAGCAAATACGAATTATGAGAAAACTACTAGGAGACAACAACGATAATATTTAGTTTAAAGTTGTGGCGTCTGCTGTTGAAAATCCAAATATTAGTGCCAGGAAATAAGTAGTAACCTTGGAGTTTTCAAAAGCTTGACAAATAAAATATTGAAGATGTTTCATCCGTATCATATTGAAAATCAAGCACTGTTACCGTAGTTAGGAAAGTTATTAGTGAAATTGGAGATTAAAAAATTTGGATGTATAGAATTTTGAAAAAAAATACTCATAGTCGCAAGCTAACTTAAATACTACCTAACTTACATTTAAAATTATTTAAAAAGTCAGTGGTCCACGATTTTTTTTCAAAAAAGGTCCCCTACTCCCCCAATAACTACCCCACTGGAGTGTATTTTGAAATAAGTTATACATGAAAAAATAGTACCTATTAAAAAAATGTCGTCCTCCAAATTTTATCACTCAATGTTTTATGCCAGCGAAGTTACAGGAAAAATGATATAAACATTTGAAACTTTTATCACCTTGTATCTCCGTACGGAAGCGCCCTATCAAAAATTTTTATAGAGCAAAACTTGGTTACTATCATCGGTAAAATACCCCATTAGTTTGGCAAAACTTATTGACAGCTTATCTCATCTCTCAGCACAAAAAGTAGATGGATAGATGGGTGGATGGGTGGGTCTTATAGGTGGTACAGGTGGATGGATAAATATGCGTATTCATGCATGAACGACTGGATAGAAAGATGTATGAATTCATAAATGGGTGGGTGGATAAAAACATGGATCCAGAACTCTGCAACACGAATTATGCCATGAAAATGGCGTTTTTAAGCATTTTGATCTATTTTCTATTTTTCCATGAAATTGGACCAGCTTGTCTGACTCTATGATGATAAATTGGAATTGAACGAGTGAAAAATCATACGTCTAGGGAGCTAGTAGAATAATTTGACTTTTTATAACTTTCGTCGATCGTAAATGACGTTTTTTGTGAATTTTGACCTGTTTTTTAATTTTCCCGAAAACTCAGACCCGTTGGGCCAAATCTGAAGACAGATTCGGATTCAGCGGAAAAAAATACATGGAAATACTGGGTCTAAATACCAGATCCGATACTTTTTTTTGTGGGGCTGTGTAACCAACCTGTGAATATCTAAACAGTTGCCATGTTATTGCACCAAATGTTTCGTAGTAAATGGAGAAGGTAGCTATAAAAAATTATGGATGACCGAAACCAAATAAGGTAGATGTCTCATTTTTTATCCAAACGACATTAATATTCTTTATCGATTCGTACTAACAACTCAATTTGGCCAAAAAGTGCAGCTACCTCGTTTTTGCTGCAGTCTTCAATTCAATATATTGTTTTTGAAGGTAAAAAAGCGAAAATTTGCAACAATGATTTGGTAGGGTGTTGTTGTTATGTCGATAAGGGTTGAGACGGTGGAAATATATATGCTGGGTGGTCGCTATCTTTTATCGTTTTCATGCTATAAGGCGATTCTTAATTTTCGCAAAACGGTTTTTAAGAGCATTTTTTGGTGAATCTATATAAGTCTTGACGAGGGTTGTACAAAATCTAAGCAAGTTAGAAACAATATCTCTTCACTGTACCAGTTATACATGTTTTCTCTAGGGTGTAAGACAATTTACAAGTCGAGTACAAATAGATGGGGTGAAAATAATATCAGTACTTCATATAAATTTTTTTGATACGGGCCTTCATTAACAATTTACTCAAAGATGAAAATTAAAAACTTATTTTTATTTACAGTCTCTAAGCTAAACTATTAACTTCAGCATGATGCAAATTTGGTGACCGATAACACATGCGTACAGATTGTTTTTGATGTCATAAGTGAAATTTCATTATGCTCAGAACGCCAGGGACGGACTATGTCCAATGGTCAACAACCCAGAATTTTTGCATAGATGACGATCGCAATCTGCCAGTATCAAAATTAATAGTTTAGGAAATATTTGTGATTTTATGTCACAGTGCACATCGAGCGGCGCCTATACCATTTTTTGTTTTTAATTTTTAATTGGACATAATTACTATGTTAGAACCGTACATATTTTTAAAATAAGAGCCTAGAAAATCTTACTGTTTGCTAATGTAATTTTCACTAACATAAAATGACAAACACACTTTACACATAACACAAAACGGGAATAAGTTAAAGTAAGTTAAAAAAAATAATTTTCTAGCTTCATACACTTCCTAAGTCTACGAATGTTATTTGTTTGTACACGAAAAAGCATTTCTGGGGTATGTCTAATATTATTACAATGGAAATTAATTCATTGTAGCAATTCATCCCTTGTCTGTACTGGGATTGCGTATACTAAACTTTTCAGGTATCTCCACGGGAAGAAGTCCATCGGGTTAAAATCTGGAGAACGCGATGGCCATGAAATTGGGCCCCTCTCCCAATCCATTTATTATTAAACACAGTGGATAAATAATTTCGCACATCAATATTGAAATGGGGAGGAGCCCCATCGTGCATGAACCAATCTTTTCTTCGAGTGTCTGATGGAACATCGTCTAATAGTGGCTGCAAATTATTTTGCAAGAACTCCAAAATAGCGATGTCCATTCAGACGTTCCTTAGAAACGTATGGACCTATTAAATTATTACTCCAAAAATGCGTTTTCGTGTACAAACAAATAACATTCATAAACTTAAGAAGTGTGTGGAGGTGGAAGATGCCCATTTTGAAAATGCATTTTGATAGTTTTCTTTCTTTTAAATTATTTTTTTAACTTACTTTTAACTTATTCTTGTTTAGTGTTATGTGTAAAGTGTGTTTGTCAAATTTTGTTAGTGAAAATTATATTAGCAGATAGTAAGATTTTCTAGGCTCTTATTTTAAAAATATGTACGGTTCTAACATTGTAACTATGTTCAATTAAAAATTAAAAACAAAAAATGGTGGAGGCGCTGCTCGATCTGCACTGTGGCATAAATTCACAAATATTTCCTAAACTGTTAATTTTACCGAGTTGAGCCAAGAAGGTTTTATCGTTGGAAAATTCTTTAGGGAACTTATTTTTGAGCAGGCAGATTGCAATATGCAAAAAATCTAGGTTGTTAACCATTGGGCATAGTCCGTCCCTGGCGTTCTGGTCATAATGAGGTTTCACTTACAACATCAAAAACAAGCTGTACGCATGTGTTATCGATCACCAAATTTGCATCATGCTGAAGTTAATAATTTAGAGTCTTATTAACGAAGGCCCGTACGAAAAAAAATTATATAAAGAACTGATATTTTTTGACCTCGGCTATTGATGCCAACTTTTTTGTATCAAGTTCCGGGACACCCTGTATATGTTGATCGTTATATTTCCTGAACTTTACACGCCTGTTGTAGGTACAATAAACATAATCAGGCCCCGCAAAATGCTGTTATGAAACTATATACAGATTAATTAATCATAATCATTGAGTATTTTTAGAAAATCCTCGACAAAGCAGGAAAGGTACATGCCGATGTTTACAGCTTTAAATATTTTACAGGCTCTTCTTTGAAATACGTGCTATGAAAATAATAATTTTTTATATTACTAAGTTACCACTAATGCTGTTATTTGTCAGTATCTGTATAAGTACATAAATAAACTTGTTTATATACTGGTGATGAATTATTTTATTTGCGTTATATAATGTATCACAAGTTTGTTTGATGGTTAATTCTGTCGAAGAAATGCCATACCCACTTTTATTTTTAGGTGCTGTTTTTGTGGAATGTTTTCTGACAAATAAAAAATTGTTTCATAATAAAGTTCCATTCGATTCATAATTAATAATATAAGTACCTATGTGTATACTGTGATTTCACATAAACAAAAAAAATATATCTTGCTTCGACAATAAATTTTCGATATGATTTGTAAACAATAAAATATAAAAGCCTTGTCGTCGAATTTTTATCACCAATACGGAAATATAACTGGATTTTTAAATCTAAATAGAGAATTGCTTACACTTCTCTTATAAGTAGTTAAGCAGGTGTAAATTTAATATCCATATCTTTTCCTATTAATTTAATATTAAATTCAACGCTAATTTCGTGTGCTTTCGAATTAGTATATCTTTTTCCACAAAGTCCTTACATCAATTAATACGATCCCTCTAATCACTTCTAAATTAATATAGAATGTATAGTTGGCAATATTTTAATACTCAGCTGCAATTGAAAAATGCAATGTGATTTGTAATACCTCTTTCGAGTAAAATATATATTTTAATGAGCTGCAAATATGAATGTAGATAGTATATTTTTGGCGTCAATTACAATCGATTTATGTATTAATGCAACTGAAGATAATGTCAATAGTAAAATATTCAGTTTTATTCATTATCATATTAGTGCTTTAAATGTTTTATACAGTATGTTTCAAAATAATGCACCATAATCTGTAGGGAATGATGTATTAGAATATTAAAAGTAATAAAACTTTTTTATATCACCTATAGATTCTTATTGTTTTGATTTGATGATGAAGAACGTTCAAGTTTTGTTTTTCTTTAAGATTTTTTTTTCATTTTCTTTGCGTTCCATTTTTGTACAAATGTACCCAACGTACTAGACTCGGTACTTTTGGATGCATGCGACGAAGTGTATATGCCAGTAGTACTTTGACTAGTATTTGAAGCAACTCAGAACCACCCTCGTTTTTCTTTGGTTGCCCGTCTAGGGGGTTGTAAAATATTATTATTTAAATAAATTGCTCATAGGTCTCTCTTGCCACGTATTTCGAAATTTTTGTGGACGGGAACGTTTAGAAGGGGTAGAAATTTTTTTTTCGGCATAAATTTGAAAATTCTGCTCTAAATGTTCAAATAATAATATTAACAACCCCCTAAACGCGCAATCAAAGAAAAACTAGAGTGGTTCTTAACTGCTTATAGGTCTCTCTTGTCGACGTATTTCGATTTTTTTGTGAACAGGAACATTTAGATGGGGTAGAATTTTTTTTCCGGCATAAAGTTGAAAATTGTGCTCCAAATGTTCAAATAATAATATTTTACAACCCCCTAGACCTGCAACCAAAGAAAAACGAAGGTGGTTTTGAGTTGCATACCGTGGGTGGGGAGACTGTGGATAACATCACACAAACTTTTAATTTTTCGGTAATGAAATAAATATTTTATTCGGAGTTGATCCTGAGGTACTTTTGCAGCCTGGAACTATACAATATTTGTACAATCCTCGGTTTCGACCCATTTAGACATAAAAACAATGATTAACGAAACTGCCAAGCGAACCACACACCGTATGTATTAACACAGAATGGGATGAGAGAGAGCGTGAGCGCGAGCGGAGTGCTCTGCCAGTCGCCCGTACCGGTATTATGACGTCAGGCAGTGGTTGCACTAATTTATTTCACACATTTCTCGTTGAACCAAAAAATTGATTTTTTGCATACTAACTAATTGAAGGGTAAACTTTTAGAATATGCAAAAAAATCTACTGAATGGGCCTATTAAGAAGAAATTGATAAAAACCATAGAAAATCACAAATACCTTAAAAAGTTGTTAGGCCGGGTGGAAAATGTATATCTTTTTAAAAATAATAGGTTAGTAAGATAGTCAAACAGAAAAATGCTAAATTTAATGATTAAAAGTAGATTTTAACAAAATTTTAAAAGAACAAGGAATTATTACAAATGAACAGAATCGAAGAAGTGTTAGTAATAAATTAAATACTTAGAATAAAAAGAAAAGAAATATAAATAGGTACTAACTAAATAAGCAATTTAACTATCTAACTAAATGTTCAAAGTGTTTTCCGTTAAATTTAAACTCCATCTATTTTGTGAGTGCATTCTCACAAAATGCGGGTTTTCTGTGGCAAAATAATGAAAATTATGTCGACTGACATTACCATTCTTATGAAAGGTCGCCTCGTCTCCGAAAAGGACAAAATCTGTAAAATCGCGTCCTATTCTAAATTTGTTTTGATCCCACTCGCAGAACTCTAATCGTCTTCTGCAATCTTCACCACTTAATTCCTGCAATAATTGGACATGGTGTGGATGCATTCTATTGTCCTTTAATATTCTTTGAACAGATGTTCTTCCAATATCTATTTGAATACCAATTTCTCGTTGACAGCCAAAAGAACGTTTAATTAATTTTCTTCAGTGAATGTTCTTTTTTTCCTAACATCCATTACTTTTCTAAAAGTTCGTACACTGGGCTGGGCTGCCTTCTCTGTGGATAGCGTCGAAGATAAATTCGTGTTGCTAATAAAGTATTTTTATCACTTGCACCCAATTATGTATCAACCATTTCTGCCTGAGAAAAGTTCAATTTGAAGTATTTTTAAACCCAGCAGTTTACACTACCGACCATTAAACAACAACAGTAAACTTGCAGATTTTGTTATTTTATGTCAAACTCATGGCCTACTAGAATAATAAAAAGTAAAATTTGCAAAATTAAAGGGGTTTTGCTAGAAAAATGCCAATATTTTCGAAAATAGTGATTTTAGGCATAGGGTATTATTTACAAAAGTTATAGGTAATTAACATATTAATTCAAAAATAAAATAATACACCGGGTGTTTCATTTACAAAAATCGAGAAAATGTCCTTCGAAATTCGCTAAACTGGGGCTTATGTGTAGAAACCCTGTACAAAATTATAAAAATTTTGCTATTTTGCTGTTTGTCCACATCTATGGTCCGCATGTCAACAAAATATTTTTTCTTAATTACTGGTAGTACCTGCACAGTGGATAGATTTACAGCCTGTCCCAGCGAAAATTATCTTATTTTCCGCATCACTTTCGCCGCATCGAATACAAAAATAAAGACGTCGCTGGAAAGAGAATTTTCTGTAGAATACAAATTTGTAAAAATATACAGTGTTCCATTTAAGAAAAACCACCTTAAAGATGCTCCGCCCTAATGCATCACCCTGTATAATTCAAAATATTTTTAAAATGTGAACTTTTTTAAGTACATCACTCCCATAAAATATTTATTTTCAAATCTTTATAATAAGGGAGATATTGAACTTTGTTATACTATTGGGCCACCCTGTATATTACTTCTTTTTTCAATATTTGTAGTCAACAAGGATCCAAGTTCGTGAAATAATTTGATACACATCTTTCACTGTATAATAAAATATATCTTTTTCTTTCTTTTGCTTTTTTAAGGGTATTATTTTCCTTCTCTAAAATTTTTGTATAACCGTTTTCCCAAGCACGTTCGCAAATATTCGATTTACCAAATTTTCATTTTTTAATGTAATTTCTGTGCTCATCTGTTCTAATATTTACATGTCGAAAGGTCAACTAATTGAATTGCTCGAATTTAGCAATGACTATTTTTTTTATTTGTCTTTCTATTTCGTTGCGGTATTTTTTGCATAAAATATCCCCTGACTAACTCTTTTAGCTCAGATTATTTATTCACTTTTCCTCACATGTATATTAAATTACATTAAATTATGTCACAAATAAATAACTCGGGTAATACAAAATAATGTTCTGTATTAAAAAAAATGCAATTATTTTTGTTTCGTGTAAGTTACTTAGTGTTTACAAGTATTTTGATAAGCGCCGTAATTTTATTGTCATTAAAAATAAAACAAATGTCTAGCAGAACAAAAAAAAATTAGGGGAATAAGGCCTATAGATGCCCATTTTAAGTTGTTGGATGTTTTTCTCGAAAACGAAGCTATTTAGTAAATTTCAAAAAATGTGTTTAACCCCCTCCAATTTAAGAACAAACGTTTTCTTGTTTTTTGAATATTAGAATGGGATGGTATTATTTCGAAACACTCTGTATATTTAAGAGAATGCAAGTTTAGTAAAAACTACAATTTCTGTGAAAATGAGTCCTCCGTAACTTAGTGAATGAATAATAAAGGGCTCAGAATAGAACCTCGTGGTATGCCTTGAAAATAAATGAAACTTGTATTTACGAGAGAATTTGCAAAGGAACTTTTCAAAATCTGCATAAGTTTCACTTAGGATTTTCAAAATTTATTAGAAACTTCAAAACGTCAAAGTGACACTCGACTACCCCATCACCCAACCGAAATCTGCAGATTCGACTTACCTAGAATCTTGGGAGGAATCTTCCCACAGTCCAAACACTGTTTCCACTATCTTCGATTGTCGAAGAAACGAAAAACACTCGGTATATCTTCACCGTCGCGTTATTTTTTTGATAAAAGCGTCACTATCGATCGATCTGCCACTTTCTTCCAAAGCGTTTCATTACTAACTATACGATAACAATTGACGAGCAAACGATTGTTGTGCAGAATGATGGTAGCTTCTACGTACGTGTTAAGGTACAAGGTTGTTCCGCGGGTTTTCAGAAAATTTGCAGGTTTAATTTTAAAGTGACGTCTTTAATTTCGATCTACAAACTTCGGAAAACCTTCCACTAGAAGCGGCTGACAATTAAATAAACACCCTGTACTGGGTGTTGCAAAAAATTGGGGCAAGTCGTTAGTCATAGATCTTTTGGCTGAAAATGATGGAACTTTCCCTATTCGGTTCTTAATTTAGGCTTCGTTTTCAATATATAAAATGTTAAATTTGCAATTTAAAAAAATAATTAATAGCTACTGTTGAATTTCCGATTATTCTCAAGGCGCAAGAGGCGGACTCAGTTTTTCACAAATGTATATTTTTGTTATTTCTGCTTATAACCAGTATGTGCTTTCAGTTTAACAAAATGGAAACGAACGTAGAAGAGTAAAAACTAGAGGCGGTTGGTGTTGGGGGCCCTGCGGCGCCGCCCCCCATAGAAATTGTCGTAGTAAAAAAAATTTATTTAGTTTACAATGTTTAGATAATTAAATAGATTACCTGTATTAAAAAGGAAACGTTAAATTTATAATGTGCAGTCAGTTTAACTCGACTTGCAAAATTCATTTGAAATACACATAATACATGGGTTCTTCCAGCTCGCCCCTAAATCTGTAAAGTGTTTACAGTGGTGGTCACGGTTATCGTGGCACAGCAGTGAAAGACAGAGTGGAGTAGCGCATATTTACTATACAGGGTGTCCCAGTGTCAGCGTACAAAAATTTACCAGGGGGTAGACCGGACCAAAATAAGATTAAAATTCCTATAAAATATTTTTCTGCCATGCACTCTCACGGAGTTACAGGGTGTTGTTTAGAAAAAAATAATAACAACTTTCCGCAATAACTCAAAAACCCTTTCAGGGATTTAAGTAATTTTTGGGTGAAGTGTATATCTATTAAAGGTCATTAAAACTACATGGTGCTGATTTCGATCTGACGCCAGGGGCGGCCTAGGCCAACTTGTCCTCAAGGTTATGTTTTCATAACTTTTGCATATCTTAGTTTTATGTAATTGGATTATGTTTTCCTGAATCTGCAATCGATTCTGAACAAAAAATGTGCCCTTGTTTCATAGCTCAAAAATTAACCGTTTTCGAGTAAATTGGGTCTAAAGTATCGACTGCATTAGTTCGTAAAAAAATGCATGTAAATGCATGACCGTTGAAGATTCTTCCCCAGACATTTATGGAAAATCTTCTTCGAAACGTGGAGGGTCGTATCACATGCGGATTTTCAATGGATCATATGAAAATTTTTTAAATTATGTATAGCATTTCTCGTAAAGATAGTTTCATCACCCCACAATTTCTTTTGATGGAAATTTTCGCCATTATCGATATTTTCTAACAACCACCTGCAAAATTGTAACCTTTTTTCGGAATCACCAGGATGCAAAATTTATGTAGGTGGTATGGGTGCAGTTCTTCTCGGTTTAAAATTCTCCAAACGCTGCTTCGTTGAATACCTACTTGCGTTGATATTCTTCGGGTACTGGTGGAAGGATCATCAATAACAGCAGCATTCTGTATTTCCAATTTTAACATTCCCGGTCTCACGGACTCTTTGGAAAACTCGTTGGAATACGTGCTGTGAAGGTTGCCTTCTATTTGGAAACCTGTGTAGATATTCTCGTGAGGCCGCCAATGAATTTCCATCACAGAAACCGTAGACAAATATCATATCGGCATATTCGTTGTTAGAAAATTTCATAATAATTTCATAATCTTGTTGTTTTTTAAACTTAATTTCTAGTAACATCGAGTACTGTAATTAATTTTGACATGTCCGCATGTAAACAACTTTGTTTTTTATAATGACAGGTACCTACTAAATAACAAGAAATAAAATCTTCACATGCATTTTTCTACGAACTAATGCAGTCGATACCTTAGATCCAATTTACTCGAAAACGGTTAATTTTTGAGCTATGAAACAAGACCACAATTTTTGTTCAGAATCGATTGCAGATTCAGGAAAACGTAATCAAATTACATAAAACTAGGATATGCAAAAGTTATGAAGACATAACCTTGAGGACAAGTTGGCCTAGGGCGCCCCTGGCATCAGATCAAAATAATCACCATGTAGTTTTAACGACCTGTAATAGATGTACACTTCACCCAAAAATTACTTAATTCCCTGGAAGGGTTTCTGAGTTATTGCGGAAAATTGTTATTATGTTTTTCTAAACAACACCCTGTAACTCCGTGAGAGTGCATGGCAGAAAAATATTTTATAAGAATTTTAATCTTATTTTGGTCCGGTCTACTCCTTGGTAAATTTTTGTACGCTGACACTGGGACACCCTGTACATATAGTTTGGGCTCTGTTTAGTCCGCTTGTAACCAAATAATAGCTATTTACTGCTTCTTTTTTTTATTAAACTTAATATGTTTACATGTGGTGTAAAGGTTTGTTATTGTTTTGTGCGCGTTTTTTAAAAGATGGTAGAAGTTTAAATTTAGATTGTAAAGACGGATTAACAGCACTTGCAAAGCTGTCTATTCAAAAATTACTGGTGCGTGAAATAGCAAACTTAATTAAAAAAATGATGGAAAAGTTTATTTCGGAAAATAATGTTGAGCATATTTTCCTTATATTTTAGTAGTACATACTTCAAATAAAACTACGCAATTATATTTGATTTTTTTTCGATACTTTGTACCTAATTTTTTCCGCATAATAATAATTCTAAGTTCTGAAAAAATTAGGAGTTAAGAGAATTAAATGTTTATAATAAATATTCAGTATGCTCACAATCAGAAATTTTGAATAATCCTTATAATTAGAACTTTGAAAAATAGAGCTGAGACCACAGCGTCAGTTCTATTAGATTTTTCAAATGCATTCAATATCATTAATCATGAAGTTTTATTGTCAATTTTGCATTTTGTTCGACTTTCAGCAAATCCAATTGCATTCTCTTGTAGTTATTTGTCAGATAGGCATCAGTATGCGCAAACGGATAGGGGTAATCATAAAGAATGAGAATTGTGTGGAGTTCCACAAGGATCAATGCTTGGGCTTGTGTCACTTAGCTTCTACATATATAATTTAACAGCTTTGCTTAAAAAACTGTAGATTATTGTTAACACTCAACTTTATTATTCATTTCACCGTAACAAAGCGGATGTGACAAAAAGATTATAAATAATGCTTTGCAATGCTTTGTCTCATTTTCTAATCGGAAAAATTACAAAGTCTTGTTATGGTATTCATAAAGTTGCATACTCAGTCAGAATTTGAAGTTGAAACAGGTAATAGAAATTTGCACTGTGTTTTGTACCTGCATTTTAAAGCTGATAATAATAATAAAGGGACTGAAAAAGCGTAAGGTAATATTATCCCTAAATCCTTCTTTATTCTTTAATTAAAACTTATAGATTGCGTCGTTTTAAGTAATTTTAATTAATATGGTGTAATTTATGGGACATGTTTGGATAAATTAAATATTAATATGATTAAAAAAGTTCAATCAGAAAGTTGATCAACCTGATTCATTCATCAACTTGTTTCGTATAAATTAAAAATAGTTAATTGACTTTGTATGCAAAACAGGCGTAAATTCCGTGCTGTGGTATTTTTTTCGTCAAATAATTCTAAGTCAACATCCTCCCTATTTGTGTAATAAGATTAAATATAGAACAAATACTCATACTTCTAATATAAGATTTCAGGAACTTATTTCATCTTCAATATAGAAAAGGGTAATATTTAGGAAGAATTTATTTAATTATTTATAACGTATGTAATATACCTGTATAATGAAATTCCCGTGTATTTAAAACATTTTAATATTCTGTCCTTCAAGTATAAATTAAAAAAACAACATCTTTTAAGTTTGGCAAGTAATTAATTAACAGTTAATAAAGCAAGTTGATAATAATGACTTTTTCGTATGATCTATCTCTATACTTTTAAAGCTCTCTTTTTATATTTTCTATTATCTTTTGGTTTTTATGAAAATTATCTATTTGTACCATTTATATTTACTATGTGTAAACAGTGCAATTTTTTATCCAAATCTGGATCTTGATCTTCTTTTGTTTTCAGTTCCTTTTCACTCGTTTGATTCTTTCTTATAATCAGTATCGTCATGGTTATGGTTATTGTTATTGTTATGGTTATGACTATGGTTGTAGTTAGAGCTGTCATAATTGGCCGCGCATCAAAGGCGTGCCAATTATCATAAAATAAAGTGAACAATGATTATAAGATTTATTGTCATTGTAACATGGTGAAACACGTAAATTGTTTTGTGCAACGTTGCCATCGATTCCACAATCCGGATGGGATCCGTTATAGATCGCATCATTAAGTATGTTTCTACCCTATGGTTAGGTTTATGGTTATGCTTATTGTTATGGTTATGATTATGGTTGTCGTAGTCGTTGTCGTTGCCGTCGCCATTGCCATTACCATTGTTATTGTTATTGAGAACTTTTGAGAACAGTAAAATTTACCTGTTGACTTGAAATATTTTATACCAAAAACTACAAACCAAGGCAGTTTTTCGTCGACTTTATAAAAGAGGCAGTTTGTGTCGTACCGAAAAAACTTTAATTACACAAATAACTATATTTTGTCAACAACAAGTTCCACAGAATCGTTAATTATAGTATATTGTCGTGTACGGAAGATTTTTCTAAGTTCTGAACGTCGATTGACGTACAATTAAATTAAAATACATCGCAAAGCACTTAACAGTTTTGCATGATCTTCGTGTTCTATAATTGTGTTTGTAAAAATCGCAGTCGCCTCTGCCGTGACTGTTTCTGTCGGCCCGCGAGAAATAAGCAGCTTGTGGAAATGCCAAAACAAAAGCAGATCGACATTTGCCCACTGCGTCCATTATCAATATTAATTACTGTTAGAAAATCCATGGAGATATCTTTATCAGTTGTCTTGTCAGTATCAAAAAGATTTACACTTCCTTAGGAAATTATGCACCAATTTTTTAGGAAAATTCCTTCATTTTCGAAAGTATTACACGTTTAAATATAGACGTAAAATACAGTTTGAAAATGTGTCTGTGAGTTTTTGCTTTCTTAAATAATTTATTACGTAATTTCAGTTTGAATTACACGGATATCATAATTTTAATATCCACGAAAATAAAAAAACTTAAATTTGAGAACGAAAAACTTCATATTGTCACATGTAATAAGGCACAAGGTCAACTTTAATGGTTTTACAACATACATAATAAACTAATACTTTTTTTTATTATACTTTAATAGCAATTTTGAAGTCGCCATTAAAAAAGCTGGCAAGACGGTAATAATGGTAAAGGTGTTAAATGCGTTTAACTGGTGCTGCTCGGTTAATATACTGGGTGTTTTATTAACAATATGGGACCCGTTTGGGTACGCTTGAACTCAAAGTGGAGGTGCGGACACAAGCGAGATATAGAGGGTGTTTTGGGGACCGCCTAGCCGGGTGTCTTGGCCGGTGGATTTCGATCTACCGAGGTATGCATCACGGACGCAGGCTGAAATTTGGATGGGTGACCTAAGGCAGGCTCGGGGATGTGGCTGTGGCAGCCTACCAGAGACCTGGGTCGCTCACCATTTTCCGCATGCGTGTTGTCCCCGATAAATGGTAATGAGAACAGAGCAAAGAACATCTCTGTAACTCAAGACCATGCTATCATACATAAACTGTACGAGACTTTGCCACCAAGCCACCCGTGTAGTAAATAGGATGGTTTGAAGAGAAGTACTCGAGTAATGAAGAAGGGTGTACAAGGGGCCTAATAAGGCCTAAGTGCCGTGATGGAAAAACAATTCCACCACCCTCCAACATACATACATACATAGAGGGTGTTTTGGAAAAGGGAAAAGGGTATAGGAATTAAAATAGAACAAAGTTCTTCTCCATACTCTATTCTAATTCTAAATAATTTTCTACTTCTGTGTAACTTATTTTAAGTCTAACTCATTTTAATTAAATAATAATACATACTATCAATCAATAACAATGTTGTCAATACATTACTACCTGTCACTGTCACGACCTACCATATAATGTCCATGAGTAATTAGACCTCTCACGGCCTAATTAGTGAGATTTCGTTACATTACCTATACGCATTTTGGACCGTATCAATGTGCGATATATCAAAATATATTATAACTAAATTTATAAATCCTTATGTAATTGGAAAAAAGGCAGAAATCCCGGAAAGAGATCTAACAATTACAAGATGTATTATTTTCTTAATATAAAACCTTCTTTTCTTTTTTTTTAAGTATCTTGCTTATTGTTACAGATGGGCACAACAAACCCTATATAGCTATGCTCGACAGGGAACGTTCTATCCAAATATGTAAAAATATACAGGGTGTTCCATTTAACTTAACAAAGTTAACATCCGCAGCCATTTTATTTGGACTTTATTTGTTTTTCGATCATTTTCAAAAAATTCATAAAAACTCGTGAAACTTTTATATTTCATATTTTTTTATAACTCTTAAAACAAAAAAGTTAAAGGGGGATCAAAATATAGTGAATCATCCTTTAACAGCACCCCACAAAAAGAAATCCAGTGGGTTGAGGTTCGGTGTTTTCAGTTCGTTTTAAGTTTTACTCGATAATCAGGCTATTTTCGAAAAACCAAGAGAGTAGTAATTTGTAGAAAACTAGAAGACGATTCCGAAAATATAATCATTTTTACCATAAAGCAGTGGCGTACTATTTTATTTAGAAAAATTTGCCACCGATGCACTGAAGCATCTAAATTTAAAAAAAAAGGCTTTAGATTTTGAACATAAATACATGTGCCCAATTTCAAATTATTTCACTTATTAGTTTTTAAATTATTAAAAGAAATTAAAAATATTTTTTTAATGTTAACACCCTGTATCTTTTTAACGAAGCGTCCTAGATAAAAACTTTATACGAAAGACTCCCCTTAAAATTTACTAATTCATTTTTGGTCAACGTTTGTGAATCACCCTGTATATTTTCTATAAAAACCACCTAATAATATTTTTTGAAGCAGTATTTGTATTTCATTGATGCAATATTTATACTTACGCGAAACGGCGATTATGCCTACCTATAAAACGCCGATATATGCAATAAGTCATGTTGTACAGCGACAGATAACCTGGAGCTATTGCAAATACTTGGCCGATATGTGCTCTTATCAGAACGCGTTAAAATGCATGTGGTCACACATTGCATATTGTTGTTAACGTCAGGTAAGTTTTCGTTTGTGTGTGACGAGAGAAAAATTCTATTTTTCAAAAAACAAGTCTGTCACTCGTAAAAAATGTTGTTGTTGTTGTTGGAACTTTTTTATTATTGTTCTACAGCAAAACGTATTCAGTTTTTAGTAAAGAAATTAACGGGTTTGAGGCAATGAATTTACAACCTCACCCTTTTCTTAAAATTGCTGACGTTTCGACACCTCTATTGTGTCTCTGTCAAGGCTATTTAAAATTGTATAGAAGTGATTGTCATATAATTAAAGTAAGTATATTCCCCAAGAACAACAAACACGAGAAACAACAACATATGTGTCGTCTATTTGAACAGTTTATGCGTATTATTTGTCTCTACTGAATAGATGACACGCATATTGTCGTTTCTCATGATTGTTATTTTCGGAAGATATTCTTAATTATATGGTAAAAATAACCTCCAAAAAAAAATGTTTAAATAGTCTTGAAAAAAACGCAATAAAGGTGTCAAATCCTTGGTACTTTTAAGAAAAGGTTGGCCCAAAATCCCTTAATCTCTTTCCTGGATTTTTGTCACAGGTGTAATCTTTTTAGTTTTACTATTGGGCGATAGTGACTGTGCTCTAGAAAGGATTATTGGTGGTAGGCAAGCCTATGAGCAAGAATTTCCTTACCAGTTGAGCTTAATGTAAGTAAAGATACACTTTTTTCATATCTTGACATATTGGGATAATGCAAGTTCGCTGGCGTTCTGATTTTTATGCCTTGGAAATCAATAATTATTGGACATTTTTCAAAGTTGTTCTAGTGTCATACTACCGTTTAAGTGCAACGAAAATGTGATTTCGAGTAGAAAAAAACCAATATATCCTTCTGTTTGAATTTAATAGACGAGTTAAAGGGGTCGGACGCCACTAGATCCATCTGTGCCGTTTACGGAGAGAACGCTATTGAGATAAATACAGTTGTAACCTGAGGGGTTTCTTTATTTATCTATCTACCGCTATGACCAGACTTTAATTAATACGTGGGCTTAGAAATTTTGTATTTTCAGAGAATGAATTTCAGACACTTACCGTACGTCGCTCATGTACAAGGTAATCCAGTGGTTGGTTGTATAGGGTGACACTTAAGTTGGAAGAACAAGAAAACACTAAAACTTTCTAGGAAGGGTTTTAATAATAAAAAAAAACAAAACAAACAAACTAACGACACAACGGGCTCGAAAAACATTATGAATTAATTTATTGACACGCGACAGCGTACTGAGATTCAGGAAATGCGCAATCCATAGCAAAATTTGGAATAATTTTATCCATTATTAAATTAACCCGATACTCTAAGACTAAGTGGACTACTCGATGTGGAACCCAAGGAAAAACTACCTTTTTCGGAAATCTCTCTTGAATTCGACACCTCGCTTCGACACGCCCATTTCTTGAGTCCAGACGTTTCTGTTCTTATCTTACTGGCGGGAACCCTGAATATCGGGACGCTTTGGCATAACTATGCCATGTTAATAGTTGTCTAATGGACTGAATTTACATTTATATAAATAATTCTGTGACTAATTGGACTTACAAGTAATCCTAGCTTTCCTCTAGTGACTCCGTGTAGCAATACGGGACGGATTAGTCAATTTTATTTAATCAATTCTTATAGCTTGGAAAATCCGCCTAAAAACCAGCTATTTGACCTATTATTTTTTTTCCTGGCCACAATCTAATAACTTATTTAAATATATCGGAATTTCTACGTTCTTTTGAATGCATTTGGCGCGTTATTAGAAATATCGATTTACTCTTTATACCAGATGCTCAACACATGGCCCCGACGCACAGTGGGACGAAACACCACTGTCGCATTCAAATTACTCTACACCCCACATAGTGCAACTCTTTCGGGTGATTTTTTTTTCAAAATGTTCGTCTTGAATGTCCCTATCGATCTCGCATTTGGGATTTTTAATTTCGGTCTTAATTTTTTTGAAAATTGACTCCAAAATTTGATTTTTATGAAAAAAACTGATTTTCGGCGCAAATCTGGTCCTACATGGCGCAAGTTGATGTTTTTCGAAATTTTTTTCAGCTGAAAATCTTCATTTTGATAAATACTACAAAACTGTCTGCGTGAAATCTCATTTACATTTCATGCACCCCCAATTTTTGTTCTCGCTCACATGGACCCCTTGCAGTTCGGAGTCGACCGCTAGGGGTCGATATAGACTACTTTGGCAATCATTGATCTAAAACATCTAATTAGAAGTTTGCAGATTGCATGTAAATTTTGATTACGGCATCATTTTCAGCTCGCCAAAATACGTCGGAAATGATATTATGTAGAGCAAAACCAATTTTGCACTATGATAGAGCGATTTTTGGATCCATTTTCACCCTAAATATATATTTCACAATATACTGACCGGTTGTGCATAAATTCTGACTACGATATCGTTTTTAGCTGGTCAAAATACGTTAGAAATAATATGTCAGATCTTTGAGTTTCGAGTGTGCCTGATATTCTATTAATTAAAATGGCTTTAAATTTTAGGAGCCAAACTTTGACTAAGAGTGTGTTTTATTGACTATTAAAATCTTCGCACTCTAGTTTTTTATGTGCCGGTGTTATTATATTACAAGTATTATTTTTAACAAGGGACATACTAATACATTTCAATATTGATTGTTTGACAATAGTGAAAATAATGAAGAAAAAGAAGTGAAACAAAAAAATTATTGATGGATTGATTATTATTGATTATTGCCAATAAATCGCAATATATCATCCAGCAAACATGTTAATGTGCTAAACCCAGAACAAAAACTTCATTGTCTTGGCGGAAAATTGTATTTATGAAGATAGCCTTTAAATTGAAGATAGGCAAATCTATCTAAAACTTAAAATTCTTGATAATATACTTATTGGCCATAATTCATTAAGATTACACAGCCCCACAAAAAAAAAAGTAGCAGGTCCGAAAGACAAGACCATGGTATCCATATGGTGTTGGGGTCGCTGAATCCGAATCCGGTGTCCGTTTGACACGATTAGCTCTGGTTTAAGGTCAGTTCAAGATCAAATGTGAAAAATTAGTTGTCAACAAACTAAACCTGTGTATCTATACATTTTTGAGGTCGCCGAATCCGAATCTGGTGTCCGTTTAACTCGATCAGATCTGGTTTAAGTTCAGCTCAAGGTCAAATGTAGAGAATTAATTGCCAACAAAATAAATCTACATATCTATAGGTTTTTAGGGTAGCCGAATCCGAATCTGATGTCCGTTTGACTCAATCAGATCTGAATTGAGGTCAGTTCAAGGTCAAATGTAGAGAATCAATTGAAAACGAAGTAAACTTACATATCTATAAGTTTTTAGAATCGCCGAATCCGAATCTGATGTCCGTTTGACTCAATCAGATCTGGATTGAGGTCAGTTCAAAGTCAAATGTAGAGAATCAATTAAAAACGAAGTAAACTTACATGTCTATACGTTTTTGGGGTCGTTGAATCCGAATCTGATGTCCGTTTGAAGCGATCAGGTCTATTAAATACTTTCTAATATAAAAAGATCAATCAACATACGAAAGATGCTTATACAAATATTTTGGTTTTAAACCTAAGTGAAAAATTTGATTGGGTTTGAGCAGGTTTCACCAATATATTAAAGAAGGAGGAAATTTGGGTGGTAATGAAAGTATCGCTGATATTGCTAGTGATACTAGTGATGACGAATATATTCCATATCACGTTGTGAAAAAGACAGGAACAATATCACAAAAAAAAGTAAATGATATTCGAGATTTGGGCCTGGCAGATAATGGAGCAGAGTTCCTAATATAATGGCTAAAAAAATACTAAGCAAGCCGGAAAAGTGACAGTTTTTTACTATCAGTACAGAAATAAGGAATATTTTTGTAACGATGAAGAATTTTTCTTAGGTTACTACAGTGATATTGTTGGATGAATCACTTTAAACATGGATGTTATAAACCTAACGCACATTGAAACAAGAGTGGCGTAATTTGAGGATAGTCTTACATAGGATCAAATACGAACAACATATATGGCTCTACATTTGACCTTGAAGTGAACTTAAACCAGATCTGATCGAGTCAAACGGACACCGGATTCGGATTCGGCGACTCCAAAAACGTATAGATACGTAGATTCAGTTTGTTAACAATTGATTTTCTACATTTGACCTTGAACTGACCTTAAACCAGAGCTAATCGCGTCAAACGAACACCGGATTCGGATTCGGCGATCCCAAAAACGTATAGACACGTAGGTTTAGTTTATTGACAATTGGTTTTCTACAATCAACCTTGAACTGACCTTAAACCAGAGCTAATCGCGTCAAACGAACACCGGATTCGGATTCGGCGATTCCAAAAACGTATAGATACGTAGGTTTAGTTTGTTGACAATCGATTTTTTATATTTGACCTTGAACTGGCCTTAATCGCGTCAAATGGACACCGGATTCGCATTCAGCGACCCCAAAACCATATGGATACCATGGTCTTGTCTTTCGGACCTGCCACTTTTTTTTTGTGGGGCTGTGTTATTATTGATAAATCGCAATATATCATCCAACAAGCATATTGATGTGTTAAACCCAAAACAAAAACTTGATTGTCTTGGCGGAAAAATGTATTTATGAAGATAGTCTTTAAATTGATGATAGACTATTGACCATAATTCATTAAGATTATCAGTGTTGCTTCATAATATTTCTTTCTAATAAGGAACTGTTAATTATAGCGTTAAAGCGTTATTACAAAGGGACACATATTTTTAATATACCTACAGATATGCTATCTACACCTTTAACATTAGAATGCAATTAATTTACTATGGTAATAATATCTCCATTGCTTTATAACATTAATATGAAAGCTATGTTGTATAGTAGTAATATTTGGACTTGATCAAATTCGTCTTAATTAAGTCATCTATATTAGAAGCAGTTATCGATGTATACAGGGTGACTTCACTTTAAATACAGAAACTGCAGTAACATATTAGTTACCAAAAAATAAGTAGAGTTTGCTCTATAAACTTTTTTCCTAGGACACGTGGTATTCGAGATAAAGGGTGTTCAAGTTTCCAAAAAATATATATTTTCGGTCAGATCTTCATATTACACTAAACGATTTGAATGAAATTTATTACAGCGTATTCACGTAATTAGACCTTTTATTGAATGCAATATTAACCTCGTGGGATAAACCAGTGGCGTGCTACTGAAGATGCCGTTCCGTTTTCACAAGAAAAAATACGCCACTGGCAGTTTTTTGTAGAAATAATGTTAAATTCGGGTACTGTTGCGTTAAATAAATGAAAATTGATTTTATTTAATATTTTTTTTCAATAGTAGCAGCCGTTTAGGCTATAATTTACTTATTTGGCAACCATAATGCGCAAATTTAGTCCACCTGCTCATATTTGTTTAAAATCCATTAGTAAAATTGAATCGTTTCTATGCATTATCAGTTAGTTACGATTATATCGTATTAATACTATAACTAGCTTTGTTTATTTATTTCTGAAGCTGCAGTCCTTGTTGGGCTTATGAACATAAGACGAACTGTGGAAAAAATAGAGGAAAATCTCCTCAGGGAAAATCATGTCATGATAAGTTCCTCTATAAATAGATCTTTATTGACATTTGTGTACATTATTAAGTGGTATATTTATAGGCTGAGTAGTGTTCATAAAAGTTAAAAATTCATTCACAGTATAGAAACAATGATTTAAAAGAAATGATTTCGTAAAACTGTGAAAGGTTTTTTGAGACATGTTTTTAAACTGTTTTCGTCTACAAAAATTATCAAACTTGTTGAACAGACTGATTGTAAGTTTGTTACGTTTAGTTAGAGTAATACGCGAATAAGATTCAACCAGATTTCCAACGTGCCTAGTGTTATATTGATGTATATCAGCATGAGATTGCAAATTACATAAATTGGAATTAATGAGTTAAAGTGAATCAAGTAGATATAGACAGGTCAGTGGTAGAATCTTATACATGAGAACTATCTCCTTGTTGGGAGCTAATATAGGGATACCCGCAAGTAGACGAACAGCTGCTTTTTGTAACACTCTATATGAACCACTAGAGTTGTCCCACAATGGCACACCATAGGTTAAATTACTATTAGTCCAATCGGCAGAGGCCGAAAAGTTACTGTTGGTAACATTTCCTTGATAACTCGGAAATAACTACACAGGAATACTTTAAATGATGAGTACAATAACAGGCTAATTTGCTGACAAAGTATTTTATCAGGAAAAAAAGTTATTAACAATTTAATCGTGAAAAAAATTTTGTTGGTAGTTTTCTTTAAATAACTCAGCGGGATGACTTTGTACGAAACAATGCTTAGGACATTATTTTGTTTGTAACAAAAATAGCTACAAAATGGCGGTGGTCCGATTACGAAATCTGCAATAACAATACCGTGAGATTGAAGAAACTGTATAAAACGTAAATTTTTTAAAGTTGCTGTAAAAATGTCAATTATAAACAAAAAGTGATAAAACTTTCGAAAACTATAGTTCAATATATATATACAATAATGACGCTAAAGCCGAAAATCAGGAGAGCAAAACTTTTTGTTCTCTAAGGTTTTATACATCCATCGGCATCTGAAACTCGAAACTTTGCCAAATTTGTTTGAAGTTTTGCTGACACTTGAAATTTGATATACACATAGTGTAAATATGAAGAAACTAAAAGCAATTTGCAAAATTTAATTATCTTCATTTTTGCTACTTTGGTATGGTTTTATACGCCACCCTAGTTTTATACGTCACCGTTTTTTTAATTTTTGGAAAAATATATATGTATATTTATAAAGTATTCCATTACGGTAGATTAACCAGCACAATTATCTACAATTAAACAAATAATAATTTTCATCGTTTAGATCCTAAGCTACTTAACATTTTGCGCCTGTTAGCCGTAGTCGTACATTATTCAACATATCAACATAAAACAAAATTGTACGTGTGGGGTAAACCTTTAACTTTTCATTTTCGAGCGCGAGCTACGCTCTCTTCGGCGCTTGTATACTATTAGAAATATGCAACAGTAAATTTAAACAGTTGTTTACTTAAAGTTAAAGGTTTACCCCACACGTACGTTTTTGTTTTATGTTGATATGTTGAATAATGTACGAGTATGGCTAACAGGCGCAAAATGTTAAGTAGCTTAGGATCTAAACGATGAAAATAT
>NW_019416387.1:330375-376462 GCF_000390285.2 Anoplophora glabripennis | reverse complement strand
TGTCTCATAAAGAATATCTGCGTAGCTAGTTTTGAACATAGTTTATTGATATGAGGTATCCAAGTTAAACCAGGGTCAAGGGTAATACCAAGCAAATTAACTGGTTCAGACTTCTCTGAATTTTTACTAGTTGTAAAAGTTATGAAGTTTGTTTTACTAATATTTAATTTTAGATTATTTGCCGAAAACCAGGCATTCGCGAGATTTAGACTGTCTCTGCTGTGCTTATCACGAGTTAACAAGGTTGTATCGTCTGCAAAGAGTATACAAGAAGCATTACGAATGTTAACAGGTAAGTCATTGATATAAATAAGGAATAGTATAGGCCCTAAGACCGAACCTTGAGGGACACCAGCCTTAACCGGTATTAAAGCAGATTCACAGTCATTGAGACACACATATTGCCGTCTGTCAGTCAAGTATGATTGGAAATAGATTAGAAAATGCCAATAATGAATTTTTTCTTAGGAAAATAGGGCGGCACCTCCAGTAGCACGCCACTGGTTAAAGCCACAAGGTTAATATTACATTCAATAAAAGGTCTAATCAGGTGAATACGCTGCAGTAAATTTCATTCAATTCCGTCAGCGCATTATGAAGATAGAGAAGAAAATATATATTTTCTTGTAAACTTTAACACTGTATCTCGAATTCCGAGTCCCGCAGGAAAAAGATTACAGAGCAAACTCTACTTATTTTTTAGTAATGAATCTAGTCCTACAGTTTCTGTATTTAAAGTGAAATTACCCTGTAAAACATAATGGTTATTAATTCATTCAGGATTCATAATATTTTCAGGAATATATGTATTTGCGTTTTTAGAATAAATATTTAGTAATTTAAGAGTGATCCATAATATTTTGAAGGATATTTTAGAATACAGTGTGGAAGAGCCAAATTGAATAAATTCAGTACTTATACAGAGTCATCGATTTTGTATTCTGAAATAACATCCTGCAACGTTAAAATTTCCTGTATTTTGTTTATTAAAAAGAATTAATTTTGATTTCAACAAAAACACTACGAACTTATGTACCAACAATTACAATTTCAACAAAATAAAATTGTCTGGATCGTGTCACACTAGCTTAACTATGCGTGTAGTCGCGCCTTTAACTTAATTTTTCTTGTTTCAAGGCGCAACGGCCACATTATGTGTGGTGCCACTTTGGTAAGCCAGGATATTGCCCTGACAGCTGCCCACTGCCTCCCAAAACGCGGCCTTTACTCCGTACGAGCAGGCAGCATCTACATGGACAAAGGTGGAGTAGTTTCAGACGTGAAAGAAGCCATTCTGCATCCAGGTTACGACTCAAATACCGAGGACTACGACTTGGCTATACTAAAGCTCTCAAAACACTTACCGTAAGTACTGAAGGCATACGGCCACGGAACGATCCGGATTTATGTCGGATTGAATTCCATTTGTAGGTTATCGGAGGACATAAGGCCAGTACGACTTCCAGAACAGGACGAATCGCCACCCAGAGGCGTAAAAGGATATGTGACTGGATGGGGAAGCGTGTCGGCCTTCGAAGACTTCATCCCGGAAGAGTTGAGGGTTCTGGAAATTCCTGTTTTGGAGAGAGAAACTTGCGAGGACATTTACGATTCTGTTAATATCATAACGAAAAGGATGTTCTGCGCGGGATACCGTCAAGGAGGACGCGATTCGTGTCAGGTAAGGTCAACTTTAAGATTGCTAATGGCCACCAAACCAGACAGACCTGAGTTCAGTAGATATTTTTTTAATTTATGTGTGTACACAAGCTATTACGTATCATTTGTGTTTCAGGGTGATTCTGGAGGTCCTTTTGTGATAAATGAAACTCTATACGGGTTGGTCTCTTGGGGTTTTAACTGTGGAGAGCCAGGTTATCCTGGTGTATATACAAACGTATCAGCACTTCGATCATATATTAAATTAAATGCTCATTTGTAAAAAATTAGTTTAAATTATAATTGGTACTGACAGTTGCCTCCTCGTCGTCCAGACTTAATTTATAATGCTTAGAATTTGTAAATAAAAAGTCACAAAACTATTACTGACATCTATATTTAAGAACACAGATTTGAAGTTTAAAATACAATATAAAAATAAACAATTTGACAGTTACGTATATTACACAGCATTAGTGCCAATTAAGAACAACATGGCATATGATTAGATAGATAGTAATGACTGTTAAACTGGATAGCATCACAGGAAGGCCAACCCTAAAAGGTAAAAAAGTTAATTAGTTTGCCTATGATTTGTTAAATAAATGTTGTTTACAATTTTTTTTTTACAAAAATACGTCAAGAAAATTAAGTATGTTTATTCATTTCGACGTTTTGTCAGATTGTAATCATCTTCAATTTTGATAGTGCAAATACGCACACTTCGAGAAAAATCTTGCCTAAAACTAGTAGAACCTTACTTTTATGAAAATATTTATTTTTAGTTATTGTATACAGGGTGTCCACACTTATCGGCGCACTATTGCTAATTTCGTTATTATTAGAGATACGAAATCGATTAAATTAGCAAACTAGTAGCATTTTTCCTATTGATTTTAATGGTGCAATCGAAAAAACAATTGAGCATCGCGTTTTCGTAATTTAAAAAAAAAACACGTTTTATCAATGGAACACCCTGTATATATTTATATATTTTAAAAGAAAAAATTATTGTGTACAAAAAAGTATTAATACATAACTCTCTTCATCTGAAAAATAAATTAAAAATAGGCATCTGAAGTTTTTCACATTTGTTTCAATGAAATGCATGTCAGTAATTTCCCTGTCTTTTTTAAAATGCTTTTTTATAAGAATATATTATAATTCTCTCATTTCCCTTATTAGTTTTTTCCTTATTTGGAAAACTTTTTCCAACTAAAAAAAAAAAACGAAGGAAAATATACTTACTGGTTAAATAAATAAATAAAATAATTCGCACTGCAAATACTTTTTAATTCATTTTATAGTTTAAATAATTTTTTTAACAAAATTTCGTTTAAACAAATGCCTTATTAACTTCAAAGATATCTGGTCAAATACAAATAAATAACAGCCCCACAAAAAAAAAGTGGCAGGTCAGAAAGATAAGAGTATGGTATCCATATGGTTTTGGGGTCGCTGAATCTGAATCCGGTGTCCGTTTGACGCGATTAGCTTTGGTTTATGGTCAGTTCAAGGTCAAATGTAGAAAATCAATTGTCAATAAACTAAACTTATGTATCTATACGTTTTTGGGGTCGTCGAATCCGAATCCGGTGTCCGTTTGACGCGATTAGCTCTGGTTTAAGGTCAGTTCAAGGTCAAATGTAGAAAAACAATTGTCAATAAACTAAACTTATGTATCTATATCTTTTTGGGGTCGCCGAATCCAAATCCGGTGTCCGTTTGACGCGATTAACTCTGGTTTAAGGTCAGTTCAAGGTCAAATGTAGAAAATCAATTGTCAACAAACTAAACCAATGTATCTATACGTTCTTGGGGTCGATGCATCCAAATCCGGGTGTTTGTTTGATCCGATCAGGTCTGCGTTAAGGTCAGTTCAAGGTTAAATGTAGAGCCATTTATGTTGTTCGTATTTGATTCTAATTCAATGTGCTTTAGGTTTATAACATCCATGTTTGAAGTGATTCATCCAACAATATCATTGTAGTAACCTAAGGAAAATTCTTCATCGTTAGAAAAATAATTCTTATTTCCGTACCGAGTTCTGTACTGATAGTAAAAAGCTTTCACTTTTCCGGCTTGCTTAATATTTTTTTAAGCCATGATATTAGGAACTCTGCTCCATTCTCTGCCTCTTTTTTTTGTGATATTGTTCCCGTCTTTTTCACAACGTGATATGGAATATATTCGTCATCACTAGTATCACTAGCAATATCAGTAACAATTTAATTGCCACCCAAATTTCCTCCTTCTTTAATATCTTGGTGAAACCTTTCTCTCTGCTCAAACCCAATCAAATTTTTCACTTAGGTTTAAAACCAAAATATTTGTATAAGCATCTTTCGTATGTTGACTGATCTTTTTCTATTAGAAATTATTTAATAGACCTGATCGCTTCAAACGGACATCAGATTCGGATTCAACGACCCCAAAAACGTATAGATATGTAAGTTTACTTCGTTTTCAATCGATTCTCTACGTTTGACCTTGAACTGACCTCAACCCAGATCTGATTGAGTCAAACGGACATCAGATTCGGAATCGGCGACCCCAAAAACTTATAAATACGTAAGTTTAGTTTGTTGACAGTTGATTTTCTACATTTGACCTTGAACTGACCTTAAGCCAGAGCTAATCACGTCAAACGGACACCGGATTCGGATTCAGCCACCCCAAAACCATATAGATACCATGGTCTTGTCTATCGGACCTGCAACTTTTTTTTGTGGGGCTGTGTAATCGAATTGCCTCTAATAAATTTTATTTCTCCAATCATTTTCTCAGTGCACCTTAACAATTTTTTATTAATGTTAAACTCAACGAAGAATATGTTTTCCTATTTTCTTTAATATTTACTTGCCAAAGGAGCTATTTGGCACGTTTATCTCCAATTTACGTTACTTTTAATCATGTTCTCCTTGAAAACACCCAACCTTACATGCCGTCATAATTTATCCAAAATGCAAACTGATCTTGTTATCTTAATCGACAAGATTACTTACTTTAAAAACTGCATGAAGGTAAACCTGTAACCGTGCTGTTCTGCAACACCGGCACACACTATGTTCGAGGAAGAACCAAACAAAGATCCGTTCCCTAAAATAAGACAGAAGGTTAGTATTTCGACGTCAAGATGCCTCGTCAGCGCAATATTAAGGAGTGTTAGGCTTTTAATCTCACTGAGAACATTCCTTTTATCGACATTAATTTTAATCGTTCGGGAGTTGCTAGTCAGTACGCCCAATGAAATTGTATCACACTGTATATTTTTCTTAACTCGTCCAGGATATGATAAGTTTCATCCGCCTGGTCACTAGGCCTGTGCGATTCGCGAAATAACGAATCGATTTGTCAAAAAAATCGATTGGTGTCGATTAATCGAATTGTTTAATTTTATTTTAATCGAATCGAATCGAATCGATTAATCCTGTACAATAAATCGACATATCGATTCAAATTGATTTGCATTTCTGTATCGATCGAAAAAATTAAATCGAAATATCGAATAGCTATTCGAATCGATTTGTATTTTTGAATCGAATAGAAGGGAATGAAGGAATATTTAATTGTAATGAAACAATAAAAATCAATGTGTTTGTTGCCAAACATATAGGCAAATAAATAGATAACTCAGATTATTTGGTAGGTAGTGGCACTACTAGCAATATACTCTTTTAGTGTGACGTCACATACTTAGGCAACCCGCAACAAATTGCATTAGTTGAAATTGTACAGACGGAATCTGACCCTTGTGTATTATTTACATAGATTCTACAGGGATGGCCAGAAGTACGGAATAAAATTCATATCTTTTGAATGAGTTAATTTTTTTAAAACGCCGAAACACGTTAACTGTTTTCCCATCTTTCGGTTATATAATAATTAATTTTTCTTCAACCCCCTAACCCCCAGCTACCCCTACTTTTTTTTTTCAAATGGAAACATAAGGCATGAGGGGGCTCGAAGAAAACTTTAAAGAAATCCGAATCCAGCCATACCAAATAAACAAGTTTTATTTTTTCAATAACAAGTTTTTTTTCAATTAGAAATTGAAACAACTAGATAATTTACAAAAATAAACTCAATGTCGCAAATGCTGAAAATGTCCTCCATTCACTATTTGGCATTCTCCAAGACGATAGTAAAAGCTGTCCACAGCATTCTGAATGACTTCAGCTGGTAAATTATGCATCTCCGCCCTAATCTTGTTCTTTAAATTCTCAATATTATCCGGTCTGTCCTGGTAGACTCTTTCTTTCAAATATCCCCAAAGAAAATAATCCAGGGGTGTTAAGTCGGGGGATCTTGGCGGCCATTCAACTGTACCCCGTCTACCAATCCAGCGATTTGGAAACATTTCATCTAAGTATCTTCGAACATCAATACCAAAATGTGGGGGAGCGCCATCTTGTTGGAACCAAATTCTTTCATTCGGTATATCTGGATCAATTTCATGAGGGAAAATCACAGCTAGAGCAGGTATCAGGTCAAATGTTAGGAAATCCAGGTAGCGTGCGGCAGTAAGATTTTCTTCAAAAAAGAATGGGCCCAAGATTCTGTTGTTGATGATACCTGCCCATACATTAACTTTTTGTGGATGCTGCGTATGCGATTCGCATGTCCAGTGTGGATTTTCCTGGGACCAAAAGCGATAGTTGTGCCTGTTAACCACTCCATTTAAATAAAACGTAGCTTCATCCGAAAAAAGTACGTCTCGTTGAAAACCATTATTGTCGTCACACCGTCTCATCATTTCCTCACAAAATTGTAATCGCCTATCATAATCGTCTTCCAAAAGCTCTTGGACAAGACATACCTTATAGGGGTGGTATTTCTATTGTTTCAGAAACATTCGAATTGCAGTTCGAGAAGCATCGTGATTGCGAGCCAATGAAACAGTTGAAGTATGAGGATTTTCAACAAGTTCTAATGCAATGTCTAATTTCTTTTCTTCATTCAAAGCACCAGTTTTGGGCAAAGTCTGTACTGTACCGTGTTCCTCAAATTTGTGAAATATTTTACTAACTGTCCCTTGCGAGATTTGGTTTTCGGCTGACTTCTTATTTTGTCTCCACATCCAAGCAATATCAAGATTTCGATGCGTTGCATCGTTGTAACATCGATATAATTTTAATTATTAATTACTATGAGAGTTAGTATTGTTCTATAAATTTAAATATATAAATTCTATAATTCTATTAATTTGTTTGAAACTTCTTAAATATTTTAGTCCGGTCAAATTAGACCAAAAAATAAGAGTGAAGGTACATAAATTTACAACAAGCTGAAAGTGAGTAAAATTGTTTAAAACATAATTAAAAATAACATATTAAAATTCCTCATCGTTCCGGTATTCGGAAAAAAATTTACTCGAGGTCAAATGTCAAAAAAATGTGTTTTTCGCGATTTTCAGCTAAACGGTAAGTTTTATTATAAAATTACCTCTAACAAAAATTGTATACCATAAAATTGCCTATAAAAAATTTCCAATTTTTTTCCTAAAAGCCACCGTTTCTGAGATATAACGATTCAAAAGTTGTAAAAGTTATAATCATCATAATATGCATAAGTACGCCACGTATATACATCTCTGAAGCTGTAATATAAGTAAAAAAATTTACCATCGGTGATTGTAACTTACACTTAAAATATAAAATATACACAAGTATAACTATGAGAATATCAGGTAAAATGAAACCCAACCCCTTAATTTATACGCCAGTGTAACAACATCTGTCTCCCTGTTCAATTATGTGCGTGGCTAGGGTCGTATACCTGCTTTATGTTAGAATGCAATTAGAAGTGCAATTAGCTTGTCTTTCTCCAACCTCAGTTGCTGCTCATCAACATCTTTTTCGGGTATATTACCAAGTACAAGTCTGGCTTGGTTATTAGCTAGACCCAAAAGACTGGGGTTGGATGATGGTCGACAATACATTAGAACCAATTCAGACTTTACTCCCACCTGCGCCGGAAAAACTGCTAAACACAATTTTTTGCAACTGTAAAAAGGGATGCAGTGCTAAATGTGGTTGCAAATAAGTTGGACTGTTTTGTTCTCTGGCATGTACAAATAATTGTCAAGGCCGGTCGTGTTCTAATGTTGAATCACCAACCGCAGAGGATTCGTTTGATGCCAACGAGGAGATATGCGATACATCACTATTGACGCAATTTACTTACACCCAGAATGAAGAAGAAGAGGAAGATCAAGAAGAAGAGCAAGAAGAAGTATTTGAAGGTTATGAATCAGACGAATAAATTCCTCTACTTTTTTTAATTTCCATCGCTTTCCAACCCTTGCTAATATCTGTTATTATGCAACAGTTTCAAACTAAACAGAATCACAACAGACCTGTGGAATAGGCCTACTGGGGAAACCACGTTAAAAAAAACGCGCTAAGTACACTATCTCATAGGTGGCGATGGCGTGAAAACGTGTGCATATTATGACGATTACAACTTTTACAACTTTTTGAATCGTTATATCTCAGAAACGGTGGCTCTTACGAAAAAAAGTATTGATATATTTTTTATAGATAATTTTATGATCTACAATTTTTGTCAGATGTAATTTTATGATAAAACTTACCGTTTAGCTGAAAATCGCGAAAAACCCATTTTTTTACCTTTGACCTCGAGTAAATTTTTTTCCGAGTACCAGAACGATAAGGAATTTTAATATGTTATTTTTAATTATGTTTTGAACAACTTTACTCACTTTCAGCTTGTTGTAAATTTATGTATCTTTGAATGTCTAGATTGACCGGACTATTTCTAATACTGCCAGAATATCGCGATATTTAAGGTCATGACAAAGAAGACATTTTTTTGGCACTTATGTCCAAAGTACATAAAGTCGAAAATCGATCTAGTAAAAATACTGAGAAATTCTTCATGGTCAATGATCTATTAGAAACAACAGTGATTTAAACTTTTGACAGTAAGTTTTACTTAGTTTTTTACCTCACAAACGTAGTGTAGGTAAATGGTGTCTGAAATATAGCCGCTCTTTAAACGATCACGCTGTATAATTGAAATGCAGCACACACCTTTAATTTTGTCTTTTGTTTTTGTCACAATTTTTCTCAGACAACTAAATGTCAAGGACTGCGAAACACATAAACTGGAGATGCAAGCGTTTAAAACTCTTTACCATGGGCGTCTCTTGAGAGGGGCAACGGGGCACGTAAATATTTCAAGGAAAGTGTCAAAAGATGACCGGATAAAACGGTAGAATGTTTTGGTTTTTAAAGCTTTTGTTCAGCATTTTTTAAAGAAATTTTTATTCAAAGGAAAGTATACTGCGATAAAAAATTTTAATCCCTTTTAAAAATGCCCCGGTGACGCTTATGCCTACTATAAAAGGTAGCAAATATGCAGTTAAACGAAATCACCCTTAGGGTATCAGCAGACGTGGACAATCCAGTTTTAAATTTCTGGTAAGTCTTCAATTGCAGATAGATAATAAGGAGATATGGCAACCTTGATCAACGCATACATATCAGTTACGACTATAAAAATATCAGCTACTCAGTGTATTTTTCTATATTACTTGTTAAGGTCCGTGATATACAAGATATACAGGGTGTTCTACAAGCTCTATGACAAACTTTGACAGGTGTTAGCCGGGTTAATTTCAAACACTTTTTCTTATACGAACATTGACACATCATTGCGTAGTAAGATTTAATCGTATTTAAGCTAAAAGTTTATAATTTGTTTCTATACCTGTATTTTTCATTTGAGAGTGTTATTACTTTTATTTAAATATATTAGTAGTAAAACTATACCTGGCCGAACTATTATGAGCCTGGGCTTGTATACAATGTAAATATACGAAAAAAGTGTATATTTACGCTGACTTTTGGCTGAACCAAACAGGTTATCATCTGGTGTGTTGTTACCGTATGTGAACAGAGAACTTTGCTAGCGGTCTAGCAGATCACATGTTTAGATTCATTTGTGGCGTAGTTTCTTAACTGCCTAAATACAATAAATCCAGAAGTTCGTGTAAATCATTTAGCATCATTCAAAAATGTGAGGAAAATCCATATTAAAAATATTGAACCTTGTATTTTGTACCCAGGTGTCAGGTAATTTACCATAAGACCTATTTTACTATTGTTCACTTATACTATATTTTGTTTCCAATTTAATGTTCTCAAAAGAAATGGCCCTTCAGCTTGAAATCACTCAAAGATTCAAAATACAAGCAAAAACTATGGCAAAAGCCTCATGGACAGAAAAAATCTTATATAATTATAATATCAGCAGAGCTTTTCCCCAAGGAAATAAATAAAAAATGTTTTTGTTAATAGTTTAATTAACCCCCACATTATTGAAGATTGATGTCTCCCAGTTGTTTCAGACAATTTACGTAATTATTTGTTAAAAAGACCTAAGATTAATTCAGGTTTCATGCTGTCGTCTAGAGTATAAAAACGAATTTGGTAGTTCATTAACTCAAGGACAAAGACTTCACTAAAAAAATTAACTAGCTATAGTGTTTTGTCATTTAAATAAGAGGTAGGTGTACATAGGTATTTTGATTCTATACAGAAATTACATAATATATATTTAAGTGTGTAACTTTGTCAATTTAAACTTGTGGTGTGTCAACTTTTTCATTTTTAAGAGAGCGGTTCAATTAATTATTTTAAATATATCCTGTATTATTTGCCTTTATATATTATTCAAATATTTATATTTTACTCTAGGGAATGACATGTGATGCATTAATAAATTTTTTCAAATTTATTTAATGTTTTTTTCCTTCAATAGGTACGTCATACCTTGCCTTGAAAAGATATAAATACGTAAAATCGCATGCTGTGCAAAAAATGCATTTTTAAAAGTTTTTTGCTTACAACGAAGCAATCTGAATGCTGTAAAGTGACAATTTGTAGAGAATCGAAATACGAATAAAACGATCTCCCACTACTCGACCGCGTACGCGCGCTCGGTCGTTTTTGAGCATGTTTGAAGGAATTTTTCACCTATTTCGCATCATTTTATCGGTAAATTAGAATATACGTTCTGTAGTACTTTTACAATCCGGCTGAAAAATTAAAATTGAACCACCTCCAACGTATCCAGAAATTTTGCAAAAAAGTGCACCAAAAAATTCAAATTGCAATTGTGCCAAATAAAAACTACAGGTAAGTACATATATTTCACTACTTTTGTGCACAGGATCAGCTCTACAACTTAAAAAATGACGGAGCAATGAATTTTAAAATAACGCTAAATTTTCCGATTTTTCCGGGTTTTCTTCATTTCTAATTATCCGATCGGATCGATCGACCTTTCGTATTATTCGTACTAAATTTTCTACAAATCGGCTCTTCATAACATTCAGATTGCTTCGTTGGTTTAGGTTTTATAAGCAAAACACAAAAAAAATGAGATTTTTTGCATAAAAATGTTTATAAAATATTAATTAATGGTAAATTGGAGTAGGAAACATATAAGCATATATCTGCAGACTGTCTTATACAGGTACAGGTATGATGGCATAGTCCGTTTGCTACTAGTATTTTTTGCCATAAACAAAACCTCTATTGACTGGCCTATTAGTAAAATGACATTTTGGGTGTCGCACTATGGTACGAATTGCCTAAAAGCTGGCCAAAAATGAAAAAAAAGTTTCTATTTGGAATTTTTTAAGTATCAGGTTGGCAATAGGGATAGTTGGGCTATTCAAATTGACAGGTAGAAACAGTTTGCCGTTTATACTTGAGCTAGAATTTGAAGTCGAAGTAACCTTATTGTGTGTGTCTCGTTCAAAGTGCTGTAAAAATTTATTTATTGTTCTGATATAGTAGTAATAAAATGGACGTTGTTCCAGGAGGTATGTAAAGTATTTCAACATTATAAATTATTCATTGTCCACTTATTTTCATTATTGTTTATCACAAATAATGCTTAAATTTATTACGAAAGTCATTCAAAAGTGAACTTAAAAGTTATATATAAGGCACTATAAGGCTAAATTACTTATTGACCCGTAATCTATGATCAATTTACTATAATATTATGAAAAAAAAAACATATGCGCTTTCAATTTTACGATATGAACAAAGTAAAAGTTGCAATAAATCTTAATTCAATTATTTCGTTAATGTCGAACAAAAAGTGAAAAGAGTATTGCACTTATTATAAAATAAGTAAAAATAATGTTTGGAAAAGTACATATAAGTAGAACAGTAAAGGGCAATAAGTAAATAAAGAGAAAGAAAACTCGAGTATGACATAGAAATGGATAGTCGATGCGATTTTGTCAATTCACAGTCCCACAGAAAAAAGTGGAATATTTGAAAGACAAGACCCTGGTATCTATATGTTTTTGGGGTTGCTTAATCCGAAATCAGTGTCTGTTCGATCCGATCAGGTCTGCATTAAGGTCAGTTCAAGGTTAAATGTAGAGAACCATTTACCAACAAAGTAAACCTCCATATCTATACATTTCGGGACGGTTTATCCGAATCCGGTGTCCGTTTGATCCGATCAAGTCTGCATTAAGGTCAATTCAAGGTCAAATGTAGAGAATCAATTGCCAACAAAGTAAACCAATGTATCTGTACGTTTTTGAGGTCGCTTAGTCCGAATTCGAGGTCCGTTTGACCTGATCAGATTTGCTAAGTTCCAAACTCAAAACACTCAAGTATTCATTTATGCGTATTAAAATTTAAGTAACAGATAATATTAAAGAAAGAATGCTTTAACTCTGAGCCCTTGAGTTTCAACAATATTCAACAGTATAACATGATCAAATGAATTTTGTACCATAGTGTGTCGTAGATATACCCATTTGATTGAATTACAGAAAAACTGCAAAATTACATGCTTAGTGCGACTTAAGGTGATTTCACAGTATCTAATTTGATGTCAAACTAACCTAGTTTGTAATTTATATAATTTTTTGATGAGTGTACAGAAAGTAAAATTTATTATTTTCTCCTCACCACCAAGACAAGCTCCGAAAGACAAGGACCAAATCAAGGGTTGTAGGGGTAGATGGAGATCGCTGTTGTTGGACAAATCCACGGCTATCCTGACCATCATAGTAGTCAGTGGTAGATTGTCCACAAAAGCCGAGGCTATCGCCGATATCCACAAGATGAGGACGATGGCTGCTGCTAGTCTGGATTCGGGTGCTACAGACATCACCACGTACTCGGTCTGTTTCCCTATCCAGACTATCAAACCCAAACGAGCTAAAGCCTGGAACACGTCTCAAGTAATATTTCACTACATTCAATTTCCTAGTCGCTCACCTCCATGAGTATAAAAAGCGAAGCGAAAAACAAAAGGGTGGACCATTCGACCCTTGCGAATATGCCTTCTAAGTCGTGGTTGTCGTATAGAAGAAGAAGTAGCAGGACTCCCAACAGGGCTGTCCAGCCAAGTCCTAGCCTACCTGGAATATGAAGATGTTGTAATCTTGGCAAAAGCCAGAAGGTATTTGTTTACTCACTCATCATTGGGATGGAATGCAGGAAAAACACGCATATGACCAATGCCAACGTAATCCCAGATTTTATTAACAGACCCTTGTCTTTTATTGGATACTAGAAAAAGAAGTGATGCATCTATTTTATATTTTTACTAGAAAACCGTACCTGCTTCTCTAAATCCACTACATTAGCTTTGTAATCCTCTTCGACCGCGTTGATGTTCTTGTTCACTGTGTGTTTGAGTTTATCCTGTAACCTGGTCATTTTTTTGATCAAGGACTCTTTGACCACGTCCTCATCTTTACTGTAACTCCCTACAGAAGCAGCTGTCCTCTCCCACACGGCTATTTCCCTTTTCAAACCTGTAATCCTTACTGCTGAGTCTCGTGAAAAGCGAAACGTACGTTACGTACCCTGTACCACGGGAGGCTCATCGAATTTATAATACACCATGTCCCTGTAGGTGATTCTTAACTGTATGTAGACCACCGTGAGCGCTATAAGGACTCCTAGGCCCATATGTAGGGTGAATATCCCAAAGTTGATGCCCTAAATCCAGAAAATACAATCGAATTACAAAAAATATTAGTTAGATTACCGATTTTATGACAGCTGGGTTGTTGGCTATGATCACGTTCGGTGGATCTCCGATCGGGGTGATAGCGCCCCCTATGTTCGCAAATATTAAGGTGTACATCAAGATTTGCCTTGGGTTCAACTTCATAACCTCACATAACCTAAAAAAATGAAATTTGACTTGTTTTTATTAAATACTACGATTTTTTAAAAGGGTCGTTTACAGAAAGTAGTGTTAGGCATTTTTTTTTTATTAAAAAGATAATATTACTAGGCTATTCAAGACCCATTAACATACTCATATACCAAATTTGAACGACAAATGTCTATTGATTGTTTTTTATGTGGTGCCAAACTTCGAAATATCAGACAACTAAAAATTATAATAAGCAGGTCAAAGATTGCTATGAAAGTGAAAACAAATACCAATCGGACAAAGAAAAAATGCAGGCACTATAAATTTAATACTTTTAATTATATTAATTAATTAATTAATTAAGTAATTGATTATAAAAATAATTTACAAAAAATGTAATGAATTGTAAACACTAAGTTCTTAAACAAAAAAATTGCAAAACGTTAATCTAAATTAAGTTTTAGTTTTCTCCACCAAACCTCCTTCCTGTCGAACAGATTTTTCCAATCCTCTTCTTAAATTTAAAAATAATTTACATAGCCGTTGTGGAATAATCTCTGTACAAGCTTGTCTTATGCAATTCATTAGGTCATCCAAATTCCTTGGTCTGTTTTTATAAACTTTTTGTAAAAAGTAAAAGTCCATAGTTCGAGAAAACTAAAATTTAATTTAAATTGTTTTGCAATTTTTTGTTTAACAACTTAATATTTATAATTCATTACCTACATGTTTTGTACGTTAATTATTAATTTTACTACGGCCGCAATTAAAAATGTTAATGTTGTCTGTATTTTTTCTTTTTCGGATTGGTACTTGTTTTCACCTTCATGGTAATCTTTCATGACCTGCTTATTACAATTTTTAGCTGTCTGATTTTTCAAAGTTTGGCACCACATAAAAAAACAGCCAATATACATTTGTCGTGCAAATTTGGTACATGGGTATTTTGATGGGTGTTGAATAGCCTGGTAATATTATCTTCTTGATAAAAAAATGTCTAATACCACTTTCTGGAAAAATGACCCTTTTAAAAAATCGTAGTAGGCCAGGCTTTTGGTACATCAATAAAATGATTAGTAGAATATAATCTCTCTTCAGGATACTATTTCTTAAAAAATTGGCTTGCGGAAAGTCCACAGCCTTCTCACATTTCCAGAAGTGTTAACCTGAAAAACGGGACTCACTGTACATACATTTTTTTTACATAGTGACATACCACATTGGTAGTACGAATACTTTTTTGGAACCGCTGTATTCACAATATTTACAATATTCACAATATAAGACACATGTTTCGATAATGAAAACTAAAGTAGAAGAAATTATTATTATTAAATCAGCCATGCTTCTTGTTACTACGAAAAGCAGTACAAAAAAGCAGAAGATAACCCTTTTACAGTTACAACTATTTACCTCTTTTTATGTAGTATGTAAGTCGGAGATGATTCCAGAGGTCCTCAATAAGTTTTAATAATTTTGATTACTATTAAGTAATTTTAAACACCCCAACCAGTTTTGATTATTAAAAATATTAATGGGTAATGTTTCTTTTTGAGATATAATTTCTTAAAAAAATCTTTTTCTCAAATATTTTTAAATTGTAGAATTACGCATTTCTGAAATTTTGCAGAACTCCTTTTGCAGTAGAGGCACTTTTCAAAATGTTTTTTTTTTTAAATATTAAAATGATTTTTTTAATTTCTGTGTCCATTTTACAATAAAACCAACACACTTGGGTTTTTCGCATAGATTTGATCGTGTTTTATTACTTTTTTAATTACTCATAAATTTAAGGCCTACTTTAATAAATAGAAGTGTATGAGTTACACCAATTCCATATTATAAACATGTTTTTTCCCAGTCAGACTTACCAAGAAATTTTTTTATTATAAAATGAGTAAAAAAGAATAATTTTTGTATTTTGTCAACGGATATTATTATTATCTTTTTAAAATAAAGCTGCAATACTGGCATACCTAAAAGCCTGAAAATACGTTTAGCGAATAAGCCCGTATGGTAACAACCTTTTCACAAAAAAATAAATCATTGTAGATACGTTCGGAAATATTGAAAATATATGTTTTTAATAATATGTACTTTAATACAATGTATTTAAAACGAAAAACATGTTTCGAATGGAATAATATCAAACTGTCGTTTATTTTGATAATCTACTTGTCCTTAAACTTTGATAAAAAATTACTTACATAGTACAAAGACTAAAAGTAATGTTGTACCACTATTGTTCCACTTACTTGATTGTTACTGGTGTAATTAGTAAAGCTGTGGTTACATTGTCCAAAAAACAAGAGAACAGAGCAGTTAAAATGCAGAGTATATTCGTAAGAGGCCACATTTTCCCACCAGTTAGCTAAAAAAAAGAAAATATGAGTAAATCGAGCACTTATAGAACAAGTTGCACCTTGTAAGCGTAGACAGCGGTGTGATCGAAGATCCCAGTTTGGCCGAAGATGGTCACCAGCGTCATCATGGAGAAGAGCAGCAGGAGCGTCTCTATGTCTATCCAGGATACTATCTCTTCCATGGTGGGTCTTTCGTTTAAAGCTGCCAAAATCGCCACTGACATGGTGCTGGCCAACATGGCCGCCAGAGTTCTGTGAGTAAGCTGAAATAAATAAATGAATTCAATTCAATGGCATAGTATGACTCAAGGGTCTGTTTTGGGCCCTTTTCTTTGAGTCAGCGGCATTAATATAACAAGAATTAGACCAGTTATCCTGTGCGTACTATAAAGACGGTTTTAAACCAATAATACATGTTCCTAACTTTTACCTACCTCGAAAATGATGAGAACGTAGAGCCCCAATAGCACCAGAGCTGCGTAGACGATGCCGTCGTCTGGGTTGATAGGTTGGAGGTTATACCCCATCGACACCGGGAAATTTGCCTTCAGGTTGGTCCTGAATTGTACCCTTAACAAGTTGAAGGACACGTTGTCCACCTTGGTGGACGTGAGATGGAAGATGTTCCTGTGCTGGACCTCGGGTACGTGTCCGATGAGCTTTTCACTTACTACAGGTACATCCCACGTTTCAGAAACGTTCTAATAAAAATAAAAAATATTAAATTTGGCGAAGTTAGACAAAAGTGAACTTGTAAAGAGGCACGTACACTACAGGCGAATCTCTCATGTTTTGCCCGTGAGGACTCGTTGGGGGTGTTAATAAATTAAGTAGCAAAAATGGTACCATTGAATGTAGAGCCAAAATAAGAGGATTGAAGTAAAACCTTATATGAAAGTTGCACTTCTGAGGCGATACACCCTCTTAAAGGAGGGGATAGAAATTCAGATTTTAATTTTTTTCTTTAACATGAGGAATGCTAGAAACACGAAACTTGGTATGAGCATCCTACTAATAAAGAGACAACTTTTCAATATTTGTTCGAACATTGGCGTATTTTATAAAGGAGTGGAACAGTCAACCCCATTGCAATATTTTATTAGAAATTTTTTATGTGAGGCAAATTATTTTATTTAAAAATATTTATTGGGAAGACTGATTTATTGCGCAACTTTTTTACTTGTAATTTTTCAACATAATCGATAGTTTTCTAGTAAAAAAATTAGATGCGTCATCGTTCACTAATAATTGCGAAAGGTAATTGCGAAAATTTGTAAAAAAAGTAGGCGGGTGTCATAACAAATAAATTGTTATTTATTAATAAATTGACACTTTCTGTCAATAAGCTGGTAATTTAATGATAACATTAAGAATAATTTGCTATTAATTAATGAAAAATGTTTGATAACTTATGACTATGGGTCATGTGTTAGGTAAAGTTATTTATCTGAAATAATATTTAATACAAACGAAAAACAGGAAATGCAAAATTAAATTTAAAGAATATTCTCGAAATAATTTCCATTTTGCTGCAAGCATAACCTAATACGTCTGTTGAAGTTATAACGCACTCGCACAAACAGTTCTTGGTTATTGCGAAGGTCATCTGCTGCCTGAAATATTCTTAAGCGTAGTTCTTCTAAGGAGGCAACAGGAGTGGCATAAACAATACTTTTTATGTGTCCCCACAAAAAGAAATCCATAGGCGTTAGGTCAGGTGAACGTGCAGGCCAACAAACAGGGGCATCACGACCACGACCAATCCAGCGATTCGGGTAATTTAAATTTAACCATTCTCTAACGGCAAGTGTACTATGTGCAGGCGCCCCATCGTGCATATACCACATCACCTGACGTGTAGCGAGGGGTACATCCTCAAGTAATGTTGGAAGATTTTCGTTCAAAAATCTAAGATACTCGGCCGCTCCAAGCCTGTGTGGAAGAATAAAAGGACCTACTAGAGTATTTCCTACAATTCCCATCCAAACGTTTAAACTGAAATTATGTTGACATCTTGAAACAAATATTTCATGAGTATTTTCTTCCGACCATGAATGAACATTATGAAGGTTTACTGCACCTACTCTAGGAAAATTTGCTTCATCGGTGAAAAGTATATTCATTAGGAAATTTAAGTCATGCCTGGAAATATTAATGTACCATTGACAAAAATCCACGCGGTTAGGTAAATCAGGGTCATTCAATTCTTGCACGGGTTGATGGTGAAAAGGGTATAAAAGATTTTCATGAGCTACATTCCACACAAGACTGTGAGAAACTTGCAGTTGCCTGGACACCTGTCTTGTGCTTGTACCACAGTCTTGTTCTAGATGTTCCAGTATAGCTTCCTCAGTTTCAACAGTTCGGACATTACGCCTTCTTCCGGCACCCTCACGATTGGGCTGAATTTTACCAGTTTCGCGAAGCCTTCTTTCCACCGAGGCCAATGTTTGTCTATGAGGAATCGGTCGGTTTGGATATCTTTGGTGGTATAATCTTACTGCAGCGTTACTATTTTTTCTGGATTCGAAAAACACTTGGAGCATGTCGACATATTCGTCATTGGTATAAATATTATTTGCCATAATTATTCTGATAATAAATTAATCAATTGGTACTAATTATTGGTTGACAGAAAGTGTCAATTTATTAATATGATAAATAACAATTTATTTGTTATGACATCCGCCTACTTTATTTTTACAAATTTTCGCAATTACCCCTTTAGTGAACGATGACGCATCTAATTTTTTTACTAGAAAACTATCGGTTTTATCGAAAAATTACAAGAGGTAAAAAAGTTGCGCAATAAATCAGTCTTCCCAATAAATATTTTTAAATAAATAATTTGCTTCATATAAAAAATTTCTAATAAAATATTGCATTGGGGTTGACTGTTTCACTCCTTTATAAAATATGCCAATGATCGAACAAATATTGAAAAGTTGTCTCTTTATTAGTAGGATGCTCATACATAAGTTTCGTGTCTCTAGCATTCCTCATGTTAAAGATAAAAATTAAAATGTGAATTTAATTCCCCTCCTAAGAGGGTATATCGCCTCAAGGGTGCAACTTTCATATAAGGTATTTCTACTTCAATCCTCTTATTTTTGGCTCTACATTCACTAGTACCATTTTTGCTACTTCGTTTAAAAAATACCCTGTATAGAAATTGCAATTAAGCAATATATGATTTTTAAGAATGTACAAATTTTTAACAATTTGTTGTGAAAAACACCCTGTATAGAGAATTGACATTATACGCTTTTCTTGTGAACATTCAGTTGACATGTCGATAAAATATTTGTTTAAATGTTTTGTAACTACATTTTACATTTTATTTACAACAGTGTGTTATGTGTAAGCATACATCTTTATTTTATAAAACTATATTTATTAATATCTGGAAATTCTAATTATAATGTTATGAATTATTTTTAATTTGTAAGTACATTACAACAAATTAACCTTATTTCTCATTACCCCATTTGCAATTTTAAATTGCTCATAAAATATGAAAGCAGTGGTGCTATAAGCATGTTGCTGCTGCAAGCTGCAATCTAAGATATTATATTCATCTTATCCGCGAATTTCAGATGCGCACTGGCAACGACACCATGCCAGCACTGTAGATCATTCTGTTTGAACCTAATGTCCTACTATGCCTGTCTCACTCTCAACTTGATGCGTATCTATCGAAAATTACGTTAGTGAACGCAAAAAAATTCGAAAAAATTTGTTCTGAACTTGATCAAGTGGGTTTCTTATATATTTTGATGTGTTAAATCCAAATCTGAAGTCTTTTATGCTGTATTGACCCCATAGATTGCAAAAGTCGCAAAATAACAGAACCTATTTTCATTTCCTGATATACTTAAGAAGTTCAAAAATATCCCATTTTACCTGCAATAAAACTACGTCTGAGGATTTAATACTGGACGGGTTCAAAGGCTTCTGTTTGATGACCATAAGTTGAACCCAAACACTTAGCCAATCCGTGGACAAGTTACTGTAGTATGGGGGTAGTAAAGCCCCCTCCAACACCACCTTCAGCTTGCTGTTTTGGGGTTTTTTGAAAATTATATAGCCTGAAAGTAAACAGACAAAAATAATGTGCAATTTGTAATTCCTTTTTGCAATCCTGTGTGTAAAAAATAATCCCGCGTGTCATAATTATTAAATTCGTCTGTTATTAGGTACATAAATTCTGCAAAATGTTAAAAAACGTTTTTTTGCTATCTACGTTATTGTCAACAAGACAAGCGTCACGCAACAGTTAAATTTTAACCTCTACAGCAATTTCCTTGCAATAATTTGTTGTTTTAGAATAAATTACCATTCATTATAGATATAAAGAAATTAACACGCCATTAAGAGGTCTATCGAACTACGCAAGAACTAATCGATTTTTTTTTAATATATATTATCGACATTAACAGTAATACACGCGCTATTATAATCAAATTTGATAGTAAAAGTAAACACACTAATTATAAAATAGATACGTAATTCACAAATGTACGTTTTAACATCCTGATAACACTCACTGGAGATGGAATCCCTAGGTATGCTTATCTGATGCATATCCTGCACTGTTTCGTTGTTAGCCATCAGGGCGAAGCTGCAGACGATCCAGATCAAGACCAGCGAAAAGATTTTGAACACTTTAGCGAAAAGTCTTAAATCCTTTCTCTTGTCGTCTTTGGGGGCATTCCTAAAACAGTTCATGACAATGGATTAATGTCTTTATCAAGTGTCAAATCACATTTTTCTTTCTTGGCCTTTCGTCTAGAAAGAAGATAAAAGCTAAAGTTTTAGGAATTTATTTGTGACTACAGTTTGCATAATATTTTGGTTTGCTATTTATGATTTTTCCCTCCTAGATTTACTAAACAGAATCTTAAACATGTTATTAAGAAAAAACTAGTAGATTATGAAGAGTGATTTTACTATAGTCTCGGTGTGTTCTAGTCAGATTTTTTTAAATAAATTTTTCTAATGAAGAGTTAATTTTATGGGTTGCAAGAAATCCTAATTTTACCTGTCTGCAGTTCTTTTTACGGGGGCTTCTAAAAGTTATAGTAAAAAATTAAAAATAAAATAATTAATATGATCAAGGGAGATTACGTTGAATGCAGTTGGTACTATCAGATAGGTGGATAACAGGGCATTATAAAAAAACTTGCTTGGGATATACAGGGCGCCTCTAAAGGATCTGTACAACACTCCACCAGATATAGTAGGGCTCAAAATAAGTCGATTTAACTAAACTTACCTTAGTCCAAAAATTACTAATAACGGAGTGACAGAGTGTCAAAGCTGAAAAAATAAATAACATATTTCGTCTACTTTGAGTTAATTCATTAAATTTAAAATCTGGGGTTTTTTTGGAATAAGAAATTCCCTTAGGACGCATTTAAACTGCCAAAACTTTTTTGTGCCACGGTGTATTTCACTTTGGTCCGGAAAAATCTGTTCCTCCAACTTTTCTGCTTAAAAAAAGATAGGTATACCTTTCTAATATCTCTAGAGTCAACAGTTTTCAACAAAAAGGCATTTAAATTTGTAAATGCATAAAAAAATAGTTTAAAAGTTATTTTCAACTCCACTGAAAAACTAAATTAGGAGCAATTGTTTATTAGCAAGAAATATGCCTTTAAAGGTGGAAGAAGTTATTTTCAACTCCATATATCTTTTAAGATAGGTCAATAATTAGTTATTTTTTAGATTTTTTAGATTGTGTTAGATTGATAGATTGTTTTAGAAAGTATGTTTTTTATTCTATCAATTATGTCTGCGGTAAAATTGATAAATAAATGAATCTACTATCTACTATCAAATGGTAAACTGTGGTGTTCCTCAGGGATCCATTTTAGGTCCTTTGTTCTTCACGATTTATACTTCTCAATTTATAAATGTTATATCTTATTGTAAATCACACTTTTATGCTGACGACACTTAGTTGTATTGTGATTCTTTTGCAGAATCTAACATATAGTCCGGACGGTATCTGTTTCAAAAAGCCATATTTGGGTGAATCGTATATCCACGGAGATTTTTGGCTTTTTGGCTTTCAAATATCACTAGAAATGAAAATTTTTCTATGCGCATAAAAAAAAGCGTGGGCTTAACTTTTGCCGGCACAATATGTTAAAAAAATTCGAAAAATGTCATATTTTTCTTCCTATTTAATTATGTATCTTTTCAAGAGTTGATTTTAGGCGAAAATGGAAGAGGAAAAAAATGTTTGCAATTAAATTTTTCACAAAACATGTCAAGTTAAAAATCGAATGAATCATGATTATGGTAAAAATCGAAAAAATCACAAAAATGGGGTTAAAAAACAATACTTTTTAGGGAATTTTTTTGGTGTATTTAAATTGGGTGTAGGACCTTTATACTTGGCTCAAGAAAACTTCATGTTATGTAGAATCATCACACCAAATTTCATCAAAATCGGTTCGATAGATTTTGCATAATAATTTTGCAATCCAGATTAAAAAAAAATTGCAAATTTTCAAAATTTTGCACAGCAAAAACCAAGGCCCTTAGATACTTGAAAATTTAATCACATATAGAAGGGCTCTCAGGCTTTCAAACTTTTTTTGAAAAATTCGAATCCGTCAATTAGGAGAGCTCTGGCGCTTGTTTAAACATTGGTCGAATTTTTGTACTTATAAACAATTAGAACTTTGTGAATATTCAATCAAATCAAATTTTTTAAAGCAGGTTTTAAAAGTTCTTGGAAAGACGCTTCTTTAAAAAAAAACAGATCGATTGATCAATTAGTTACGTAGTTATAGCCGTCATTTACACTAAATGTACTGGGACATCCGGGCTAATTTTTCGAAAAATACCTTTGGTATTCCGAGTACTTACCAGGTCTAAGATTACAATACTTTTCTTCATTGGCAACCTACTTTAAAACGTGTTTAAAGTTATTTATGCAAGCGAGAAATTCAATAAAATCGTACGGGTGGTGGTGGTGGGGGAAGCAGAGAGCGCGGCCGCTTCGGCCTGCTCGAAATTGAATCGGCTATAACTACGTAACTAATTGATCAATCGATCTGTTTTTTTTTAAAGAAGCGTCTTTCCAAGAACTTTTAAAACCTGCTTTAAAAAATTTGATTTGATTGAATATTCACAAAGTTATTCTAATTGTTTATAAGTACAAAAATTCGACCAATGTTTAAACAAGCGCCAGAGCTCTCCTAATTGACGGATTCGAATTTTTCAAAAAGCGTTTGAAAGCTTGAGAGCCCTTCTATATGTGATTAAATTTTCAAGTATCTAAGGGCCTTGGTTTCTGCTGTGCAAAATTTTGAAAATTTGCAATTTTTTTTTCAAAATCTGGATTGCAAAATTATTATGCAAAATCTATGGAACCGATTTTGATGAAATTTGGTGTGATAATTCTACATTACATGAAGTTTTCTTGAGCCAAGTATAAAGGTCCTATATCCAATATAAATACCCCAAAAAAATTCCCAAATAATTTTGTTTTTTAACCCCATTTTTGCGATTTTGTCGATTTTTACCATAATAATCATGATTCATTTGCTTTTTAACTAGACATGTTTTGTAAAAAATTTAATTGCAAACATTTCTAGTGATATTTGAAAGCCAAAAAGCCAAAAATCTCCGTGGATATACGATTCACCCAAACCAAAACAGATACCGCCTGGTCTAATATAATTAGCTAATCAAAGAATTATGGATGACTTAAATTCCCTTTTAAATGTTTCAACAAATTTTGCCTCTCTATTAACCCTTCTAAATCCGAACTTGGCCCACGTTCTGCTAGAGCGCGACTTAAAAATAGTGTCAATATTAAATTATGCAGTGATCAATTGCAATCAACAGAAATTGCTAAAAATCTAGGCTTAACTATTGACACTTCGTTAAAATTCACTGAACAAGTATATATGATTTATTAAACGATTTGGTAACTTTAAATTAATATTTGCATGTAGAGAAATACTTAGTAAAGAGAATAGAATTGCCTTGTGTGATGCATTGGTATTGCCCCATTTGACTGAGTGTGACGTTGTTTATTATCCCTTTTTAAGGAAATATGACAAGATGCGTTCACAAAAAGTACAAAATTCGTGTGTAAGATTAATATGTAATGTTAGAAGACATGAAATTGAGGAAATTAGTTGGTTGAAAATTGAATAGAGACAGTTACTCCACAGCTGTTGCCTGTCTCATAAATTTATGTGTTTCAAGACTCCACTATATCTTTACCATAAAATTACAAAACAGATATTCACAATTTGAATATAAGAATTAAGAATACGTTATCTGTACCAACTCATCTCACTCTTTATTTCAGAGCTGTTATCAAATTACCAAATATTACAATTTAATCCCCCATTACTTTAAAACCTGTAAATTATCAATATTTAAGTCAAAGATTAAACAAAGTATGTTATCCGATAGATGTTTTTTAATACTATAATATATAATTACTTGTATTTTTTCTTTTTGGTATGATATATTTTTTTAATAAAGAATTTCATGAGTTGTTAAATTTAACAGTGCACTAGTTGCATGGCAATTTGGTCTGTGTATACAGGATTAGTGAATTTAGTTAATAATAATTTAAATATTTAGTAATGAGAATATTAGTAGAAGTATTTTTAAAAATATAATATTTTTATTAATTAGTCATCGCGATTTTCTTCTATAATAAAATTTGGTTTAATAGCGTACCTACATTATCTGTAAAAAAATAAAATACAAAAAAAATAATTCGAAAACAAAATAGAATAATAAAGATGCCACTCTTAGATGGATAAGATGGATAAGATGCCGTCTTATAAATTTGCATATTGAAAGGCGATTTTTTTTGAGATTTTTTCGGATTTTTTCGAAAAACAAAAAACCCTTCAAAAAACTAAAAATGTACTATTTTTATATATTTTTTGTAAAACTACATCTCAAAACGAACAAAACGAAAAAAAAGTTTATACCTCATTTTTGCCAGATTACAATTATTTGAAAATTGATTTCACAAAATATTCAAATGCCCAGAACTTCTTGAGGAATTGAAATAACAATTTTAAAAAATTCATGGAAGCTACTGTATATGAATACTAAAAAATAATTCCAAAAAATCAGGAAAATTAAAATGGTACGGTCGCGACCTCAATGATTTGGCATAAAATGTCCTATACATTTCTTTGAGATGGCAAAATTGATTAGGTCTTTTTTTCCAGACAGAAAGGCAAGAATGTTAAGGGGGTGGGTGATGGGGCGGGGGTAAAATATTTGTGAATACCCCCGTACTAAGAAAGAATATACTAACGCTTTGACGTCGCAAAAGACAGATAAGTTGTCTAAGTCCACGCTGCTGAGTGTTCTGGACCTTCCTTTTGGAGTTGGGGGTTGCACACATATTTTGATACGGGACGTAGTTGCCACTTCACTGGTTTTATGAACGGTTTTTCTAAAAAAAAGTTGCTTTGTAAAGAAGACTATGTAATACACTCAGTGCACAAATGCAAAATTATGTCGAAGATAGAGTATTAATATAATAACTCGGAAAACAAGTTGTAAGTAATAACAATAAAATAACTATAGTCAGAATTACCTTAGCGATATTTCTTTTTCCATAATTGCATCACTCAAAAAACTGTTGAAATTAAATTAGAACACAATTGGGAACCTTGAAACACACAGTAATAGCCATATTTGTTTTATTTGCTTTGGGTTTCTATAAAGATATCTCTCTTTAGTTTCTTATACTAGACAGAACATTTTTTTCTATAAAAACTATTTGTGTGTTGATTTCTGACAAACCTGGTGATTAATATACTCTATACGTACCTGTTCAACATACAGCGTGTTAAAAAATGGCTGTCAAATTGAAGGGGAGTAGAAAACTTTATATTAAAATAAAAATATAGACAGGGAATATTAGATACAAAAGTAAATTTTTCTGGGGTTTGGAAAACAGCAAACATATGCTTTAACAACTTTAATCACATAATAAACGACAAAATAAACGAAGGAGACTAATCTTTGACACACTCGGACAGAGCTTCCATGTCGGTGCATTTGACGATCTTGGGCATGTCCTTTAAGCAGTCCACATCCACGACGAACATTGACTTGCACAAGTCAATGTCTAGGTCGCCATTTTCGTCGATTAAACCGACTCCTGTGTAGACGCACTGAAGATAACAGTAAAAGTCTTCCGTTGGTTCTTTCTCGGGGTCCTCAATATAACTGTCAACGACCTCTCGAGTTACTTTCGTCTCTTCCATGCATTGGGCGGCTAGAGTAATGTTCTTCTCGAGGATGTCACACTAAAAAGTAAAAAAATATAGTTGTTTGCTTACTTTAACATTTGTTTTTGAAAAACAAATCCAGGTATAAGCTTTTACACAAGTGTATATCCCTGAATTTTTGAAAAATGGTAACACCGAGGTCGTATTTTTTACTCACGTGTACATTTAAAACTGCAGAGGCGAAGACGAAGAAGAAAAGCGCGTATGCGATCATGGTTGGCTTGTGTTGCACTAGCGTGGAGTAATGATTTTGATGAGAGATTTTATATTATATCAAAAACCGAATAAGTCCAGTGGCGTAGGCAAAAAGTGGATACATTTACAGAAATTAAATAAATTTTACAGATCTGCCTATAGTTTTATATATATATATATTTTATTTTTGACGTTTTTTGTACAAGAGATTATATTTTGAATGTTTTTGAATACTCTGTTTAATTACGCTGCATGCGGTGTATTAAAAAAAGTGGAAAAACCTCAAAAGCAAAGAAAAAAATTTCATATGATAGTGACATATGAGTTTCCTCTTCGAGATACTGGGTGTTAATGTTTCACAAATGACATTGGTCATCTTTTTTGGACCACTACCTCTAAGCCACTGCAATCTTCTCAAAAATAATACCATTCTTTGAAAGAAAATGGTAAATTAGAAAAGTGTTCCTAAAACCTTCTTAGCGGTAAGCATATGACAACACAAATTGTCTGTTGAATGTTGTATTAGGGTATCTTGCATATTTTTCTGAATGTCTAGAAATAATTATAATCTTATATATGCATATAGTGAAAGATTAGAAATCAACAACCTCTAAAAAGAAGCTTTTAATTAAGAGAGCTCTGTAGCAAATAGGCAACCTGCAATACATTTTTATAGATTTTATTACACAGTTTGTATATGAATCAATGCACAAATAACAGACTTTTCTCCATTCTAACACAAATTATCTATAAAATTGAGTTAGTTTCAAACTCAAATTACTTTTTGTTGTAAAGAAATTTATAATTTGCCCCTTTTAAACAAGCGGCATAGTTAATTACAAATTTCTTTACACCAAAAAGTTATTTGAGTTTCAAACTAAGTCCATTTTATAGAAAATCTGCGTTAAATTGTTGGAAAGTCTGTTATTTGTACATTAATTCATATTTAGACAAATAGTGTAATAAAATCTATAAAAATGTATCGCTGGTTGCCTATTTGCTATAGAGCCTTCTTAATAACTAAACGGGTTTTAATCGGGTGTTTGCTGCCGCGCTATTTCGTAACGTCATTTAGTGCGATCAATAATCGCGAAGATGAGTAACACGGACAGGACCACTAAATGACATGAGTGTAATAAGTAGCACGAGTCTAGTTACAGCCATATTCACTTTACTGCCATATTAGTTACAGCCATATTCACGCTGATAAAGTCTGGTGAATATTTCATGAGCAGAAAGATAAGTCTCAGCATAGAGACGACGAGCTTCAAGCCCATTGCCATTGGCACGTCCATAAATAAAACACATTTCTGCATTTGTGTAAAATTGCATTATTTATGTTTGACTAAATAACTTTAGAACACAGTAATACATTTATTATAAAAATATAAATAAATAAAAGCATTTTTATTCAACATACGAATGCACGATAAAGAATTAACTTGAAGAATTAATTTTGGAATTATCTTTGCCTTTAAAATTTATTGTTGTAATCGTGATAAGCGTCATGCCGTGCTTTTTAATTGTATTTGTTCATAAATAAAGTGAACATGTTCAAAATTAATTAATTCACTTTTTAAATTAGCAAAGGACTAAACATTTGATGGTTTTTGCATTTTTTTAAAACCTATTTTGATTACCTTTAAATTTTTTTATTGTATATACTTACATACATTTTTAAATATTATTTTCTGGTTGATATTTTGGTACGCCACTTTGATAATGTTATTGTAAATCCTTTAAAAAAATCATACATAAATCTGTCTGTAGCTTAGTTGAAATAAGTGGTACCGGAAATGTAGGTAATGAATTCAAAGCCGCCTATTTGTTATTTACAATACTTATTTCTCGCTGTTTGGGACGATTTGCCTACAATTATTGCAATTGCCACCTGATTTTACCCTGGTAAATAATAATGGTCATCACAAAAAAATAATAATAATAGAATTATGAGCTGAAGTATGTGAGTTTGTAGAATTAACCGTCCTTGACTTTTTGCAGTTATATCATGGTGAATTACATGATGCGCCTTCAGTTTTATCCCATATATCTGGTATTGCAGAGGTCCTTCCTTTGCGAGTGCATTTTAATTAATTAATTTATTTTATTATTAATATTTATAAACAAACGCAGACAATTTTATCTTTACTTAATCGTTTAATAGAATGGTTTTACGAAAATTTCTAGTTGTTAATATTTTTTTTTATTACGCTTTCTACTATTCCGCCCCTGTTCATCTTTTTTGAACTGATGCAAATAGAGCAATTTTATATTTTTTAAACTTTTTACGTTTCATAATAATATGATTTTTAGGCTATTCAGGTTCAATTTTTCAAATAACCTCTATTAGATAATTTTGTACAAAAACAATTTTTAAACAGTGGCGTAGATACAAGGTAAGCGCTCGGGTCGGTCGGTGGCCGAGCGGTTTGAGGCATCGATACTTATTCGATGAATGTCACTGACTATCCGCCTAATTATAAGTAATTAATAATGTTTTCCAGGTCTCCCTCATTCATACACTGAATGGTGATTAGGGCTTACCAAAGTAAGTCATTCCTGGGCGCACATGCGGCCTACTGAATAATAATGTGCCGCCCCCTCTCTCACATGAGTCTCCGACTTTTAGGAGATTGGAAAGAGGTAGAGATATTATTATTATTATTATTATTATTATTATTATTATTATTATTATTATTATTATTATTATTATTATTATTATTATTATTATTATTAAATTATTACATTTTTCTCAAAAATTATGGCACGCCACTGGATAGAAGTTGTAAAATGCACATCTTATCCTGGAGTTTTTTGCAAAGTTTTTACCGTTTTGGAAAAATGTGTTCACTATATCGTCTTTCTTAAAGATTTTTTCATTTTAATCAATCTGCATAAACCCTTTCTTTGATTTCAACACCCTGTATCACAAAAACTTCAAAGAAAATGTTTCCATAGGGTATTACAAAAAGTCAAGTCAAGTCTTTAACTATAATAATAATAAATAATAAACTTTATTGACTTTTTTACATACATAACAGTACATTTCAAGTAATAGAACACATTTCAGAAATAAACTCATCAGTACTAAAATAGCATTTCGTTATAAAAAAATTTTTAGTGAAATTGTAAAATGATTTGAGAGACATTAATTTAATATTCTCGTGCTTGAAGAAATGAACCAATTTATTATATAAATCTATTTTGGGTTTATTATTTCTAGTTATATTAATCCTAGAGAAAGGGACTATAAGAGCTCCACGGTGCCTAGTCTTATATTCATGTACACCAGAATGTGTCGGAATGTTTGGCAAATTTTTATGAACCAGATACAATGATTCAAGTAGATATAGGCACGGGAGTGGCAATATCTTAAATTTTTGGAAGTAAACCCTACTATGAGTATAGTTTGGTACACCCGCGATAAGACGAACAGCGGCCTTCTGTATGACAAATGGTTTGAGAGCAAAACTTGAATTACCCCACAAATTAACTCCATAAAGAAGATGACTGTGAATCAATGAAAAATAAACTATTCGCATAACTTTGCTATCCACAGAAGGCCGCAGCTGTCTCATAACATATATCTGGGTCGCAAGCTTTGAGCACAAACAACGGATATGATCTGTCCATCTAAGGCCAGCGTCCAAGGTAATACCTAGCAACTTTACAGGATCAGATTTAGCACATTTTTTATCTGATGTAAAAGATATATGTTGAGTCTTAGATACATTCAGTTTTAATCTATTCGCTGAAAACCAGGTTTTTGCTTCATTCAAGCTGTCTGTGCTCAAATTTCCTGGTGTTAGAATAGTAGTGTCGTCAGCAAAAAGGACACAAGTACCACTAGAAATATTTGTAGGTAAATCGTTGATATAAATCAAGAAAAGTATTGGTCCCAACACAGATCCCTGAGGAACTCCTCTTACAACAGGGAGAAGAGTAGATAATTTATTGTCAATGCTCACACACTGTTTTCTACCTAATAGATAGGTTCGAAAAAGATTCAATTCATTATTGCGAATACCTTAATATTCTAATTTTTGCAGTAGTGTCTCAATATCGATGCAATCAAATGCTTTGGTCAAATCGCATAATGTAACATGAGATACAATTTTATTGTTAAATCCCTCAACAATCTCCTCTATTATAGTAAGAAGAGCCCTAATGGTCTCTCTTCTCGAGAGCCAGGTCTCGGTATTAAAAAGATAGATTAAAGCCTGAAAATCAACCATGTCATGAAACAATTTAAATAAAAAAGATGAACTTGCAACCACCCTTCTAGTATTCAGCGACTGCATACTTTCAGGATAAAAATTGTCAAGACGAAAAGACAGGAATTTGAGAAAACGCTGCTGTATTCCTTCCAAGTGGTTACTGTATATCTGATAACATGGGTGCCAAATAAGGCTACAATATTCGAGTTTCGAACGTACTAGTGAATAGTATAGTCTCTTCAATGCACCTATATCGGTAAAAGATTTTGTACTTCTTATAACAAAGTCTAGCAAACTATCGCGGATTTAATACTTGAATTAATATGATCAGCAAAAGACAATCTACTGTCAAACATTACACCAAGATCCTTAAAGTTCTGAAAACGAGTTAAAGGTGACATACCTATATTATAATCAAATATGAGGGGCTGATTTTTAAGAGTAAACGTACACACTTTGCATTTTTTTGTGTTAACAGGTAAATAATTACTATCAGTACACCATATTATATAAACATGATCCACAAGGTCTTGCAATAACAAACAATCCGCCGCATTTACAAATAATATAAAAAGGAGTGTACCCTACTCGAGATAATCCTGATGCCGCATTAAAAGTATTCGTCTTGAAACCATTATAAGAGACATACATCTTTCGATGATATAGGTAAGAATTCAAAAGGCGGAGTAAGATATCACTGAAACCATACCGTTCAAACTTATGTAGCAATATACTATGATTCACCTTGTCAAAGGCCTTTGAGAAGTCTGTGTAAAAGACATTAACTTGCTCTTTGTCATCAACATAGTTCGCCGTATACTGGGTAAACTCGGTCAGATTAGATAAAGTTGAACGATTCGGAAAAAAACATGCTGATTTGGTGATATGTACGACTTTAACCTATCTAGTACCTATTTGTTTATACATACACATCTCAAAGACCTTTGCAATGTTAGACAATATGGCAACAGGGCGATAATTCCTTACATCCGCAGGGTTACCGCTTTTTAAAATTGGACACATTCTTGTAAGTTTCCACCTATCAGGAGAAATTCGCCAGTTGATAAAGCAATATTAAATAACGTAAGAAGCGGAGTGCATACAACTCTCGAGCAATCCTTTACTAGAAAACTAGGAATCTGATCATCACCACACGCCATTTTGTTTTTTAGTTCATAGATTGCTAGAAGGACATCTGATTCCGTAAGCTGTTGTATTTTAATGCAGGATTGATAATAATGATAAATTTGGATTCTGAACATTTTCAATGGCTAGCAAAGAATTTAGAGAAAAATGTCCACAGTTAGTCCAATTAACTAAGCCTTTAAATCGAAATTTTGCNTAAAGGTGACATACCTATATTATAATCAAATATGAGGGGCTGATTTTTAAGAGTAAACGTACACACTTTGCATTTTTTTGTGTTAACAGGTAAATAATTACTATCAGTACACCATATTATATAAACATGATCCACAAGGTCTTGCAATAACAAACAATCAGCCGCATTTACAAATAATGTAAAAAGGAGTGTACTTACTCGAGGTACTCCTGATGCCGGATTAAAGGTATTCGTCTTGAAACCAATATAAGAGACATATGTACATCTTTCGATGATATAGGTAAGAATTCAAAAGGCGGAGTAAGCTATCACTGAAACCATACCGTTCCAACTTATGTAGCAATATAGGTACTATGATTCACCTTGTCAAAGGCATTTGAGAAGTCTGTGTAAAAGACATTAACTTGCCCTTTGTCATCAACATAGTATACTGGGTAAACGATTCGGAAAAAAACCATGCTGATTTGGTGATACGTACCTACGACTTTAAGCTATCTAGTATTTATTTATACAGACACATCTCAAAGACCTTTGAAATGTTAGACAATATGGCAACAGGGCGATAATTTCTTACATCCGCAGGGTTACCGCTTTTTAAAATTGGACACACTCTTGTAAGTTTCCACCTATCAGGAAATTCGCCAGTTGATAAAGCAAACTCTCGAGCAATCCTTTACTAGAAAACTAGGAATCTGATCCTCACCACGCGTCATTTTGTTTTTTGTTTATAGATTGCTAGAAGGACATCAGATTCCGTAAGCTGTTGTATTTTAATGCAGGATTGATAATAATTTAATGATAAATTTGGATTCTGAACATTTTCAATGGAAAAAACGCTAGCAAAGAATTTAGAGAAAGTGTCCGCAATTTGCACGGGATCATCAAATTCTTGATCATCGAGAAAAACATTTTTAGGTATACGCGTGTGCCCTTTCTTATTCTGAATAAAGGACCAAAACCTTTTATGGTCACTTTTAATATTCGCTTTGCAGTCAACAAGAGAATTATTGTAAGCAAAATGTAATTGATATTTTATTAAGCGTCTCAAACGTCTAAACTCATTTAAGTGAAAGTTGTTACGAGTTGTTTTAAATTTATTGTGATGATAGCCTTTAACTTTTATATTGTTTATGATTTCGGTTGTGTACCAAACTGGAAATTTACTCTTAAATAAGTATAGTGTAGATTGGTATATGTTGGTCAAATAAATTATAAATATCTTGGATATCCCACCGTATGTCCCAAGGACATATAGTTTGGACTATATGCCATCCACAGGACAGTCTGAAGATGACTGAACACTATTTGGAATATTCTCTGGATGTCATATTTTCATTTTTACCATTACAGTAACTATCTAACGTATTTAAGTGCAATTAATTTAAATAATAAAATGATTAAGTCACAAAATTGTCAGAGAAATAAAAATGTAAATTTCAAAAATTTATAAGTTCTTGCAAAAAATTCAGTATTTTAAATATTACTTTAAATAATCAAAATATCAAAATGTTTGCCAATCATAAAGGCACAAAAAACAAAAGCCATATTGCATGTGAAATATATTTATTACTTTAAAAATTTACACAAGCTTCAAATAGGACCTCTACATAGGTAGACAGGAGAGCAATTTCTGTATATCCTCGCAAGACTCGATCTTTCCGGCACCGGCCGCGCATTTCTTAATTTCGTTCTTTTTGTCATCTGGAATAGGAAGAGGCACATTGTTCAGTTCGTCCTGGATTATGTTCCCAGTACTGTCGAGCAATCCTTTCTCCTCCATGATGCATTTGAAGAAGCATAGCTGCTCGGGAGTAAACTCTTGTGATGGCCCTTCTGGTGGCCCTTTTGGTATGTATCCCGTAGATGTAATACATTTTTGGACCTCTGGTAGATCCAACTTCTGGCGAAGCTTGTCTGTTAGATCAGCATCTACCTTAAAAGTTATTTGGCTCGATTTTAAATATTCAGATATTTATTCGACATGTGATGAGTCCCTATACGAAATGTACAAATTTTGGTCTATTATAGGAAATTTTGCACTGAACAAAAAAAGTCTATTTACATAGGGTAGCAAAGATCATATTTTAGAAAAACAGTTCCTAATAAATCTTGTGAGCAAATAAATTTTGAGTCCAGTGAGTTTAAAGTTAACCCAATTGGTTGGGATCCGATTTTTGGTGAGTTGAGAAAGTTTACAATGAATTTTGAGATCTAACTTCTAACTTGTCACTAATTATTATTATTAAACCATTATTATTTTCTTGGTTATCTCATTTGAAATTCCTTGTATAGTTGTTACGATGTCATTTGGAACCTGTAAATCTTTAAAGCACAGGACCGTATACACTTCTCCTGAAATTTCTTCTTATGCTTTGACCATGATGTGTCTCGTAATTTATATTCGAATAGCAATTCGGCGAGTCCGGTATTGGTAAACTAGTTCGCCTGATGTATAAACTATTCCGCCTGATGAGAATTGACGGCAGCGCGCTGGTCATCAAAGCAAACCTGTATAAGTCTACTAGGTCGTAAATCATTTTTTTGTATGGTACACGGGTTCACCTAGCTTTGCCGCTTTGCCAGTGCCGTGCAGAGCATTGCTTGGCGGGGTATGTTGTTAGTATAATACGTATTATTATTTATTAGTTGATATTATTATTTGTTCATATCGTAACCAGTAAAGGGTAATAGTTATTAAAAATAAATGTTATATGTAATTATCTAGTAATTTAGCGTGGCTCTCTGGAGACTCTTTGAAGCGGAGGATAACGAAATAACTCGGGAAAATCCCCAAATAGTGGAACCGGTCGAAAGTATCGAAACAAAGATTTACACGTAAAAAGTAAACGTATTATATTAAATATATATGTGAAGGTTTGAAAATTGAAAATAGTGAACAATGTGATAAAAAAGTTAGGAAACGGATTAACGAATTAACTAAGATATCCAAAAATGGTCAATTTATCGCATAATTAAAGAAGGATTGATCACGGTACAAAGAGGAAACGGAAAAATATAAAATTAAAGAAAATTGACGATTTTACCAGATGTAATGTGGTGCACAATTTATAAAATGTATAAAGAAAATAAAGTTCCTGCTTTAAATATGATTCGAAATAAATTAAGCGATTATCCTGATTATAATTATAAATCTTTAGATATTTTACCACATGCTTGATTACAATGCGATTTTAAACATAAAAAACTTGACAATCGTATGGTAATTATATCGTAATATAGCTCGGTATATCTAGACGAGACAGGGCTAAATTTTTCTGGACGTCTATGGATTCCGTAGAATTTATGAGTTAAATGTTTTTATGCGGTTTCAATTGAGTACGTAACAACTATACACTTTCTTCCCCCTACAAAACAGTTCTCTTCATAAGGTGTTTTTCGAAAAAACTTACTTGTTTTGGTGCACCTAAGAAAATTTTTTTAAAAAAACATTTTTTTTTAGATGTTATTGGTATACTTATACAGGGTGATTCACAAGTTATCCAAAAAAAATTAGGAATAGATGTGTCATATAAAATGGAGCCAATATCGTAAAAAAAATTTTTGTAAAATCCTTAGTTTCCAAGAAGAATATTATTGAAATTGTAGTATTTTCAATCCTTACATCACTGGGTTACTCTTGTCTCTAGCGACATGCGCTCTCTTTCCATGTGACCTTATGCGATTCCGAATACTGAAATCCGATTTTAATATTAACGTTTTTGCGATAGTGTTTACATTAGTTTTCAAGTGTCAAAAATGACTTACGTGTATAACAACTCGGAGTTGAGAGAAATTGTTTTAATTTATGGTAAAGCAAGATAACATTTGTGTTAAGGTGAAGCATTTATGTTATGGTGAAGCAAGACAACATTTGTGTTAGTTTGTAGAAACTCGGAAAAATGGGCCCAAATGTGTTTACACGTCGGTGGACAAAATTTTGAACAGTTGTAATGTCAGGTATGTGAAATTATTTTATTAATTGAAACCACAAATTAATTTTATTAATTAATAATAACAATAGCGGTGTAAAAGCAGTTGAATTTGCTGATATAAAATAGGTGTTATAAAATTGTATTTATTTCTTTCCCAAGGAAAGAAATTCTTTCAATTTTTTGTCCGTTCATTTTTATTACACTTTGCCGCCGTGCTGATCGCCGACTGTATGCTTTGCCTTGCGCAAGGTCAGATTTTACAGTGGACCAGTTTCCAGTGCTGTGCAGAAGTGTATTTTTATATCATTTTCGAAAATTGTATTTGTAAGAGTCCCCTGTACATTAAAAAATTTTTTTTTGGAGGAGTTGTCAATTACCCTGTACATTTTTACACCTCTAAATTCATACGAATTTTTTTGTTTAGCTTAAAATTTTCGTAGGTTCCCAGTTTGTTCATTTCGTACATCCTTTATAATTGACAACTTTTAATACATTAACCCGTACATATGGTTGCCTATGCCTATTTTAATTTTATTTAGGGGATTTTTCTATGGATTAAAGACATACTTTAGTTTAAATGGTAGGCCAACTAAGCCATAAACATATTAAACTAAATATAATTCTATGAAACACAAAAATACTAACCTCGAGATTTTTCTGCACCTATAGAAATACAAAAAGTTTATATGCCACTTCTAATTTTGAATAAAATTGATCTAAATTTTTGTTCTATTAATATTTAAAATTCACTTACATCCATTACTAGAATAAAAGCCACCAAAATAACAATCGTTGGTACAATCATGATGCTGATAATCGTAATACTTAGTAACTGTGAATTTTTCAGCAAATTTTTTTATATATAAATACCCCTAGGACACAAAAAGCGGCATGTTATTTTTTTTTATAATATCCCTTCCTGTTGTAGTAGATATGTATGAGGTATAATTAAGTTATATACATTAATTGCGATTATATGATATGTCGTTTCAGTCAATTAAACTAATTTCATAATCAAAAAGAACATGGTTCGAAATTTACGGTAGAGTGAAGGGAATGTACAGGATATGCGATATTTAACTAAAATAGGTAGGTATGGGGAAGGAAGTTTGAATGGTAATAAAATGTTATTGATTGTACAGATTGGCGTTTATGATAATGATAAGCTATGAACGATTTTTCCCCAAGAAATTTATCTTTTTCATTATTTTTATAGGGTTGCATACACTTGTGGTTCCTTGCAACATCCTGCGACTGTGTTCGGTACTACGTGATGAGGTGGTTAAATGCACAAGTCGGGGAACCGGGACTCCATCTATACAAAAACAACTCTGGTTGTGTTATTGATTGGGCTCAGAATTAAATATATAATATTTATTTCTCTGTAAAAACCCCAAAAATCGTATTAAATACACGCAGCAGTCAAGTACTAGGTAAGTTTAATTTATTAGGACAGTATTAGCCACACCAAACCATTCCAATTGAATGTATTATGCATAGTGCTTTGTAGCCAGCTAAATTTGTTATTAAAATTGAGCATTATAAATATTACATACTAGTGTTGCATTATTAAAAGGGTCAAAAGTTAGTTGAACCGTTGGACTGCTATTGTTTTAACAGTATTTGTACTGTAGGGTTTTAAGATGTCGAAGAAAAACATTGCAGAGCAAGAGACTAAAATTAAAGACTCCCTTTTCGAGTTCGTAAAAACTCACATCCCTGACGCTGATCTGAGCCTAATCGACGAGATAGTACTTTCTTATGTCATAGCCGTTCTGGAAGACGTAGGATCAGATCCAGTTTTTGACGTAGAAGGTTGGCGCAACATTTAAATCTCTTAAACCATCCATTCATGGTTTTGTACAACTTTCAGGTTTTTGCGAGATGATGGCAGCATACTTTCCAGAATTTGAGTCCATAAACCACGCCACAGTGTGCCAGTGGATGTTCCAGTTAGAGGCAAAGCTGCAAGAAGTCGACCAACCAGAAGAGAAAAATATTACGTTGGATATTTCTCTACCCGAGATCCTCCCCAAAGTGAAACCGAGGTAATTTCTCAAGATTTCATATCAATGACAAAGATGTCTTGGACTTATTTGACAGTTCGCACGTTCATATGTTTTTATTTATTTTTTGACAGTATTTTGTTACTAAGTGGCATTTTGTTTTGTGAAACTACTGGAAAAGTTAGTAACATTTGTAGGAAGTGTCTTACATCTAAGTTTTTTGTCATAGATCTCATAGCAATTCTGAATGTGATCCACCAAAACGTTCGCATAAACTCTCAGAAATGAGCGATGGAGGATCAACTGACAGTTCCTGCTGTGACTTTCCCGACGAAATGGATGTTCTACAGGAGATGTTTCCCAGCGTTTGCACTATTGAGGTTAGTGATAAATTTTATTGCTTTTTATGTTGCTTCATGATTATATGCAAGTTGTGGTATTTTGCATACCTACCTGCCTTTTTTTTGGGTCTTATCGGTTGTCATGAATTTATTAAACATTTCTGGCAGATATTCACTAATGATGACTTGAAGAAATGAGTTGACAGAGGCGTTTTGGGACTCAAAAAAATGGGGGTTATTGAAATAGATGTGTTACATATAGCTCGAACACATTAACCGAACGTTTTAGGTAAAACATTGCCTAGCCATAGCGGCCGGGGATATTGAACGTGCCACCCAAATCCTGATCGATCGCCAGGAGAATGGCCAATGTCTCAGCCAAAACAACTCTCTGACCATCCAAGTCACCAAAAAGACCATCGATGATATGGAACTAAAACACCGCATCATCGAGAGGTACTCCTACATTGACAAGGATGCTTTCAACAAAGAGCATCGCCCTGTCGCTCCCAAAGTGGAGCCAAAAAAGATGGTACGCTACCGCGACAACAAAATCGTATCGCTCAAGGGCGAACGATTCACCGAGGTAAAAAAAGGTGAGGACGTCGATGATATCTCCTTAAAGAAGAACAGGAAAGGGCATACCCCGTAACCAATAGGTTGTCCGCGAAATGGCAGGGGCAGGAGGGCTGGTTCCGACTTTACGCTTGGGTTATTTTATAAGTTATTTTCTTTAAGTTGGATGGGTCTCTTCCTTAGTAATTTTCGTCGATCGGTTGTGTTCCCCCCAATGTTCAAATACTCTTGTCGCGTCGGAACAGTATTAGATATTTGGAGGTGTTTATTAGCGTGTAGGCGTAAAGTAGTTTCTCTGTCTGGGAGATTTTATGTATTAGGTAGCGTATCGACGTCGCGGGACAAGCCCGTGTTAGGCGTATATATAACTGTCACCGTTTTCAACTAGCTATAGGGAGCAAGTGTTGAGCCGGCGCGTCGGCTTCAGACAAACAAAAAAATGCGGTTAAGTTCGTTTTGACTTTGTTTGGGGGAGTGAGAATTCTTTTTGACAATCATTTGACTGTTTTTTTTTTTTGGTACTGTTATATGTTGGATAGTGACGTAATGTTTGTGATAGAAAAGTGATTCGCCGATAAGTTGTTACTTCAGTATTTTGATATTGGGACTTGTAAAATTAAAAAAAGGAATTACATCTCAAATATTTATTGTTTTATGTATTAGGGATGTTCGTATTCGTATTTGTGAGTGTGAATTATTTGTATCAAATTTTAAATTCGCATTTGTGTCCGCAGAGAAGGAAGGTACATAAAAAAATTAGAATTCATTATAAAAAAAATATCTATTTTTATTTTAAAATAAATTTTATTTTGATAAAAAGATGAAAAATTATATGACTTGTTTAAATCAGACTACATTAGTTGTGAATTATTTTTTCTTTATAAGTCACAAAAGAACACTTTTTTTATTTTAAAAAATTGTACATATTTCAGTATTTCATATATTGATAAATATGTACATAAATATTTTTCAGAGATTATTATTTTAAGAAGTTTTAATGACGTTTTTTAAAAAATATGACGTAAATAAATATCTGAAGATTAACTGTCTAACCTGATGAGACCTGGCTTAAAGTCTTAATCCTTATGCCTTAATCCGGCATGGGTTTTGAATTGATGTTTCCATTGTGTTAAAGCGGGCAAGCTATCCGGGTACATAGGCTTCCCACAATAAGTGCAATTTTTTATGCTGTGTATATGGCCACACATTTTGAAATAATACACTCTCTAATAACATTTTTATTATAAAAATCTCGGGATCTCAGAAATGGTAAGAGGTACGAAGTGGCTTAAATGGGGGACTAACATTATGCCTCTAAAAAATCAAGGCTATCGTGATTAGTTTTCAAAATATTTGAAAAAAACCGAAATTTTGGAAATCCGTTTTTGTTTCATTTCAGAGATGATATTGAAAAAAGAAGAACACTTTTTTATGGCAACTTTTTGCCCTCTATCGAATGGCATAATCAATTTTTTTATATGTAACGTTTCCTCTCTCCAGGACTATCATCAACTTCATTTTTTTTAAATACGACCCAGGAAATTTTATTACATTTTTGGCGAGCCTTCATGACCCCCAATACTGTAGTGTCTCAGCCCGAATTAGATTCAGACGTTTTGTCTCGAAAAATTCATCTTCAGTGTATTCGTTCCAAATTTATCTAAATTTTTTATTTAGATTTCTTTGTTTATTGAATTATCGTACACTGTAAGTGTCGTTAGACCCTGTGAAATCCATCTAGTTATTTAAACTATTACCACCACGCATTAAAATAAAACATTATTAGAGTTTTATTCCCGTGTCCATAGTTATTTCTAGGCTTCTCGAGTGCTCAAAATTCAAACAAATTCCGATCTATTTTTTTCAGGATATTCATACAAATACATCTGACATGCTCTTTCACAGTTGCGGTTACAGATATAATAAATTCCGATAATATTACGCTGATCTTCATTTTCAACCTTTGCCAAAACGAAAATGTTTTTGAACATTTACTGAAATTTTTTAAAGAATAATATTCAGTTGGCGTTTTGGTTGTTCATATGCATTTTTAAGAATTAATTTGTCATAATAAAATTAAAATTGTAATAATGTTTTAATTTTGACGCAACAACTTATTGAGTTATGTATGACCAAGTGATGGTAATAGTTAATAATAATAAATGTTTTATTGTAACGCGTGGTGGTAATAGTTTAAATAACTAGATGGATTTCACAGGGTCTAACGACACTTACAGTGTACGATAATTCAATAAACAAAGAAATCTAAATAAAAAATTTAGATAAATTTGGAACGAATACACTGAAGATGAATTTTTCGAGACAAAACGTCTGAATCTGGTTCGGGCTGAGGCAGTACAGTATTGGGGGTCATGAAGGCTTGCAAAAAATGTAATAAAATTTCTAGAGTCGTATTTAAAAAAATGAAGTTGATGATGGTCCTGGAGAGACGAAACGTTACATATAAAAATTGATTATGCCATTGGATAGAGGGCAAAAAGTGGCCATGAGAAAGTGTTCTTTTTTCAATAGCACCTCAAACAAGGCTGAAATGAATAAAAAACGGATTTCCAAAATTTCGTTTTTTTTCAAATATTTCGAAAACTATGTTAGCCTTGATTTTTTAGAGGCATAATGTTGGTACCCTAATTACGCAACTTTGCCCCCATTTAAGCTAGTTTGTATCTCTTACCCTTTCCGAGATCCCTGTAGTGAGAAGCGAATTTGTAACAGCTTGTATATATCCGTTTCCCACAGCGAAAGGGTCTAGAAGTCACTGATTTATGTATAATTATGTAAACGAATGACAGAACTCAGATATGCTGCCATTAAAAGACCCAGAAAACATTTTTGTCACCCTCCCATTTTATTTGACAACCTTTTTTTGAATTCATATTTTTTCAAAATTTAAAACCGCTTCTGTTCCACTAAGTGGAACAAATCGATAATAACTCTAAAACTGCTTGTTTCAAAGAAAACTTCTATTGTAAATATTTTCTTATAAATACGATTTTAATAACAATGTTATTATTAGAAATCTAAAACGTTGAATTTTTTAATTTTAAGATATTTTGCTCCCAAAAAACTTTCTATCTCAATATTTTTTTTAACGTTTGATAGCGATATAGTATTTAAATTTGTATTTTTACCAAAACTTTTTGATAAATTTTTTTGTGAAATTAACAATTTTAGAGGTATTTTCGATTTATTTCAATGTCGAACTCGAAAGTGGTTTGTTTTCCAAATTGAATGGAAAAAACCTTTCTTTGAAATACAATTACGAGTCAAGCACACAAATCAAGTTTGAAAATTTTCAATTATATTTTCTGAGGTTTTTAGTGGCTATATCTTCCAGTATCTATACTACTGATTCATTCTAAAATATATTTGCACAGGCAAATGTTATATTTTTTAAAAATATCAACACCTTGTAGCTTGAAAATTAATTTGTTTACGATGTATATGGGTTAGTTTTACTTTAAAGACATTAATACAAGCCTTCGATATATTTTTAGTGTCTAATTTTTAATTATTTGTTAATATTAGCTTTTGTATTCAGGAATATCAACTTGAAATATTTGCATTTACATTCATACTCACGAATACTCAAAATCTTTCAGGACAACCCTAATACACATATGATTTTTAAAACTATGCAATATACCAAATTTCAGTGAAACGCAAGAAAGTGTAATTTTTTTACTGTTCTTAATTGTAATATATAAAATCATCAATTGAGTAATTAGAAAGGATTGTAGAACGTACGGTATTGTATAAAGACCTGATCTATTAAACGTTGAGAATAATTTAAACGTTATCCGATTACCGGTGATTTTTGGGGCTCCTATTTGTGATATCTTCCCGAGAAAAAAAATGTGATAAAACGTCAGAAGCCGGTCCAAGCCTCCTCGACGACTTGCTCCATTTTAATGTACACCTCTATTAGTATTACTATGTGTAAGAATATAAGCTAGTCAGACATATTAGGAGATTATGTCGGGACGACTGGCTTTCGTCTCGAAACCAGGGGTGCCGTCGTGAAATAACCAGAAACCGAGGGGTTTTTAGGGATACGGAGGATTATATTGCCATACCAATCTGTATGTATACAAGATGTTTCGGTGTGTACGATTGGAAATAATGCTTGTTATTGATAGTATACTGTTGAACGTAACCTCAGTTTGTTCTTAAAGAATATTTATTTGTTTCGAGGTTATGAACATGTTTAACACGGTAGGACTGAGAGGGTTTTGTGTTTCTGGTTATTTTTCAGCGGCCTCATATTATAGAATAATCATTTTAAGAATACCTGTGATTTTTCTCGTAATCTATACCCTATTTTTAAAATTGCTTCTTTGGAATTGACATTTCCGTTTGTGCCAGTGGTTTACTTAAGTACGAGACTTTTTTAGATTTTTAGTCATGTCAATCACGTTGCTCTAATTTATTGCGTTTGAATATTATTTAGGCGTTTTCGTTTTAAAGGCAACTAAAGCTTCTGCAAGCTTTCATATGTTTGTTAAAGTATTCTAGTGAGTGTAATGTTGATGTTCCGTTTTTTTAAGTATTTTATTTTAAATGTCCAGTGATCCGAATTGTTTTATTATTTATTAATGTAACAGTTTTTTACAATGTCGATTTTTAATTTAATAAAATCATTATATCATTCAAATATTTCGATGCTCCTGCTCCAAACCTTCCAGTTCTTTTTCCAATTGAGAACAAATTAAATGTTCAAGATTTGTTATACAATTAATTGTAACAATTGTTGTGGTTAATAAAAGGCAAAATCGAAATAGATTTTCCTTATCAATTAAATTTAGGCATGAAATAAATAAAACTAAATATTTTCTTTTTGTAGAAATCGCTATATTTAACTTAAAAAAAATGGACGTATAATACAGACTTTCAGATTGAAACAATAAACCAATAATTATTTTGGGCAATTTCCTCATAATATTGCAGTCTTTTTTAGGAATGCAATTCTATCTGAACATATTTACAAATATTTAGTTAAAAAAAAATCAGTTGGATTGAGATCAAGCCATGAAACTGGACGTTTGCAAATGTAACTGGAACAGTATGGATTTGATCTGATACCAATTAATTTTCTTGAATCAGGTTATGTATTGTTAAATCAAGCTACTTGATAAAAACCAGTATAACTAACTAAGAAAAATGGACGTATAATACAAATTTTAAGTGAAACAGACAAATATTTTGTAATATTTGTCACATTGCAGTCTTTGTAAGGAATGCAATTTTTATTCGAATATAAAATTACACATATTAAGTTAATAATCTCAAAAAAAAAAACCAATTCCATATAAACATAAAAACTATGTAAAAATTCTTAACAAAAATTAGGCCAATTTCGTTGGATCTTAAACTAAGGAGTTAAATATACAATAAAACATATATTACATATAAATTTAAAACGTCACATCTATGTCAGCACAGGAAATTTTCACCGTGCTTAAAACGCCCCTGGCAAAAGAAACGTTTTAGAATGGGTGTTCCTTTGGTCCTAAATTCGCTGCGCCACATAGAATAATAAATAGTAGGCTGTTTACTATAAAAACAATTGCTGTCGTGACAAGTGAATATCTGATACAGAGGGCGCTTGCTCGCTAACATAACCTTAGTTTTAGAATCCTGTCGGTGTAAGCGTCTATGAAAATCTGTCGGTTGTACAAAATTATAAAAATACAAAAGTATACACATAAAAAATCTATTTGTTTGTAGGTTTAGGTTCTAACTATGTGTCACTAGTTTTCCTAGCTTGTATTTGGAGAGCGCATTCGTATCCTACCAAAAAATTACATGCTGTTCTACCACTAAATGTTGCTGTAAGCAGCTGAGTCGCTCTCTCAATGGCGGTACAATATCGTGAACGATATTACCGCGTATTTGTAAGTGGACGTTGGGTTGTGGTACGACGGGGCCCCATTCGCCAACCACTGCAGCCCTGGGTAGTTAACGTTGGGGTTGGAAATTTCTGAAAATAATAATTACAGTTCAAAATGTTCAAGATTCAATAAATGAAATTATTGTTGCCAGAAAATTTAGCACATATTTTTCATTAAGTTCATAAAATAAAATTTAGTTGTTTCAAATGAAATATTTTCGTGGTTGCTACATGAAAAGTTTTTTCAGTTTCTCTGATTTCCCTGTCTTCCATTGAAAGTGTACCCACAGAATCTCAGGCGATTGCAGGCACTTTAATAAATCGTATATAGCGAATATAAACAATTTTAAGAGAAGTTATAACTTAAGTTGTCCTAAACTAGAAACAAATTTGATAGGTGTAACGTAACAAAAGTGATGTACAAGGCGTCGAGAAACAATGAAAAAAAATTAATGATACAAGTTTTTTTTGCCGTAATTTTTTGTTCAGTAAGGATTTTTTTTTTAATTTATTAGTTATTGCTAACAAAAATTCTGAAGTCGTAAAAGGTTTATATGGCTTATTATCCCAAAAAATTAAATCTTTCGGCTTTTCAGCATTTCAACTTAAGGGTAATCAAAAAACCTTACTTAATAATCCTTTTGTTCCAAGAACGTGATAATATAACATTAATTGTTTCCGAGAAAACGATATTAATATTTTGTCACATGTTTTTGTCACTAAGTTATCTGTTATAATGCTGGTAAATTATTATTTTTAAATTTCGTAATTTTTATGAATAAAATTATTATAGCTAAAGATGATTTGGCAGATTTTAATACAATGGGATACAAAATAAAATGTAGTGTTTTGTCACCGAATACTATTCTACAACGAAAGTATGTATTATTGTATTAAATTGATGAAATAAAATAAATAAGAAGAAAAATAAAAAACAAGCAATTTCGCTAATAATTTCAATAAATTTCAATTTTTTTTTTATTAAACAGTATATTAATTAGTGACATACTAAACTGTGGACATTATTATTATTATTATTATTATTATTATTATTATTATTATTATTATTATTATTATTA
>NW_019416387.1:301493-330219 GCF_000390285.2 Anoplophora glabripennis | reverse complement strand
AATAGTAATTTGTATATCGATAACATTAGCTAAAACTTCAAGTTCTTTTTCTTACTATGTATTATAGGCTATTGATTATGTCATATGGTATGGAACTACAACGTTGATGGGTTTTTATTGCATGAATTGTTCAAATGGTTATTTAAAATGAAAAAGCCGAGGAGTGCTATTAAATTAGAGGGTGGAAATTGGAGATAGGGGTGAAAATGCAACCCTTACGGTTTTTTGAGTATATCTCGAAAACGAAGCAAAATTTGAGGGTATTGCATAGGAAGAATTTTGTAGATAATGAGATTTTCTATCAAAATAGCATTTAAAAATTTTAAAAATTTATTTACTGCAAAATATATTAAAAATAATTTAACAAAAAAATGCAAAAAATTCAATTTTTTGTTTTGTTTTACTTTTATGCAAATAACTTTTTTCTGAGCAGAGATAGGTATAGACATTGCTTCATAGAAAAAAAGTATATAAAATTTCCTACAAAATGATGGGTTATAAAAGTTTTTTCGATGAAAATAGACTGAGTTATGGTCGCTCAAACTTTGCCTTTTTTTCAGTTTTTACTGAATTTATAACAATATTGTTTTAATTTTTAAAATTTTTTAAATAAGCTATTTCAATAGAAAATCTCATTATCTACAAAATTTTTGCAATACCCTCAAATTTTGCTTTGGTTGCGAGACACTTAAAAAACCGTAAGGGTTGCATTTTCACCCCTATCACCAATTTCCACCCTCTAATTTAATAGCACTCCGCGATTTTTTCATTCTAAATAATTATTTGAACGATTCATGCAATAAAAACCCATCAACGTTGTAGTTCCATATCATATGACATAATCAATAGCTTATAAATAAAAGGAGTAAGTCAGTGGTATAAGATTTTAGTTGAGCTTCCTATTTATAGGTGGCACTAATAAGTATAGTCTAGGTCAGCACTATTCAAACTGTATTCCGCAGAACCCTGAGGTAAAATTTAAATTTTTTTTATCGATAATTAAAAAATTTAAAAAAATGTATACTATTCAAACTTTTTATTTTTATAAGTACACGTGTTTAAGTTATTATAAGAGCTTTATCTATGCAAGTGCAAGTCGGCTTATGTCTTATAAGCTGGCACAGCGTTTCTTCGCGTTGGTTACATCGACTTTCCCTTGATTTTTGGCTAGATTTATAAGAAATTTCCTGAAATTGCTGACCAGGCAATAAATGTATTAATGCCTTTTGCAACTACGTACCTGTGCAAAAAATCATTTTCTACGTACGTAGTGACAAAATATCGTAATGGGCTTAATGCAGAATTTGAAATGCAATTGCAACTTACGACAATAGCACCTGATTTTAACATATTATATAAAAATATTCAAGCACATCCCAGTCTTTGATTATATTTACTCTTTTTTTAATTACTCGATAAATATTTACTTTAAATTTTAAAGTCTTAAATTTTTACGTAGTGGAATATTTATTTTGTTGTAGTATTTATAAATATATTAAATAATCAGTAAAAAATTAAAAAATGTTCGAAAATTTTTTTTAGATGGGGTTTCTCAAAAAAATCGGTGTTGGCGGTGTTCCGCAAGTTGTAAAAGTTTGAAGACCGCTGGTCTAGGTCTAGCTTGTCATAACTGTCTGCCTAATTAATTACACTTTTATATATTTTTTAAATTGTCAATTAAATGATTTCATACTGACAATGAAATAAAGAGTTGGATCAAATTTTTTGCCACATAAAATATTTTTTTTATCTTCTAATCTTATCCCGTTTATACTGCAAAATTGATAAATTTTAACCGTTGTTTTTCCCCAGAAATGGTTAACATTATCAATTTGGAGGACTATCCTAGAACATTTTTGTATGATTTTTATGCAAAAGTTGTTTAATTATTTGGAAAACATCTACAAAAGTTATGTTATTTTTTGTAGATGCAGTTTGTTACCATTAAATGTTTACACCAAATATGGGGTTAACTAAAAAAAAAAAATATTAATTTAAAAAAATTTACTTTGAGGTTATATTAACTTCCTTAATATTGTGTTTTCCAGAAATTGTTATAGGAATTTGTACCATTATTTTTAGTAGTAGTAAAATCACACCTTAATTTTTTTTTATCATATTTTCTGAACTCCTCTATAAAATTTTTCTCCACAAGACACAAGTCAAATATTATTTTATCCCTATTCTTTGGTAAATCACTAGTACAATTTCATACAAAACTTTGCATTTCTGGAGTTGGATATGAATGTGCAATCTCTGAAAATGTATAGTTTTAACTTTTCCAAGTTATTCGGCATGATTCTTAATTATCAAGAATTTAGAGTGGAAGAGCTATTCACCGTTTGATTGATTTTACCATGTTATGCCGACAAACTCTAAATCAGTGGGAAAATAGTGGTTCACAAGACGATAGATATAAAGTCCTCGAAATGCAGGTCTCTTTTTTGACGTGGCTTAAAAAAATGTTAGATCTGTTTTCCCTGCCAATTACAAATTTTCCTGACTTCAGTTTTCTATACCGGTAGCAGTCCTGCATTTTGATTCTTGTATGCTACTATCCCTTCCTAAAACTATGGGTAACACCACAGCAACTTACATAGCTCTGCGACAACTAACACCGTTCTACTTTTGCATATAACAAGTTTCAGCAACAAAACCAAAAAAAAAAATAAACAAGTCGTAAGGGCGAGTTCCATTATTTGCCAAACAACTAACACCGATAAAGAATAGAGTACTTACCTAACAACACAGATGAGTAGCGTTATTAACAAGGCAGCGGTACTCGTCGACAAAGTAGCAGCTTCCGCGTATCTGGCCGAACCACAGGCAGGGGGGCATACGGGGATGACAGACTCTACAGGCACAAACAATATCTAGCTATAGCTATGCTAAATACGCAAAATGCATCAAAAGATACAAGAAATAGATCATACGATTAAAAATGGAAATATGTATTTTGGATAGTTTTATATTTTTTGTCCTTGAGAAATAAAAATATCGGCAATAGCACACATTTATAACAAGGAAAAATAAGCGTAACGTACCGAAAAGTTCAACTCTGCCTTCGGCAGTTCCTAATTTATTGGCTGCCTTGCACACATAATTCCCGTACTGCCTCTTTTCTATGGTGATGACTCTCAGTGTCGTGTCGGTGATCTCGTCGGCCACAGCGAAATGAGAGATTTTGTAGTGTTGGTTGTTCGACAGGGTGATATCTTCTTTTTCCCATGTGATGGCCGGAGGAGGGTAAGCTTCCACGTGGCACTCCAGATCCATATCGAATTGGAGCGCTTGACCCAAACGTGGACGGGGAACTGACACAACGGGGGCAAATTCTACCTCCACGGCAATATTACCTAGCAGAACGAGAAAAATTAGTATCATGTTATCATAAGAAAAATAGTTATCCTACGTTTTGTTCCTCTTCCCACTCCGTTTTCAGCCACGCAGTAGTAAGTGCCGCGGTCTTCCTTCTTGATCTGTTTTATTTTGAGAATGTTGCCCCTGTAAATAGACCCCCCGGTCGGAAGGATGGCATTGTTCTCACGTCTCCATTGTATCTTTGGTGGGGGATATCCGCCAGCGTAGCATTCCATTTCCACAGCTGCAAAACGATTAACTTGAAATATTACCAATGATTCTTACTGCCACCTCTTTCTCTAGATCTGAATTCGTTTGACATATTTTAATATAATCAATGAAAGGCTGTATTCCAATTTTTGCTGAAGATTTTTCGTCAGTTTATAGTCAGTTTTTATATCGACTCTGATGATTATTTGCTTTGTTCTTAAAGAATTGTGTTTGTGCTTTCATACAACACATATTTTATACAATTTAAAAATTTTGGTTTTTCCAGATTTTTGGATGAAAAGTTTTATAATCATATTTATAATACAAGTTTGTAATAGAGAAAATACAGGGTGTTTTGCACTTAGAAAAAAACAAGAGTATTAATCGACAGTCAGTAGAGTTCCATTGAAGCATTTTAAAATCGCAAACTTCTGTGCACCGAGTGATCAGATGTAATCTACTACACTCATATCTTATTCAAAAAGTGCAAGAATTATTACCGAATGATTTGATTAAATGAGTGAATTTCTGTCAGTTTATTTTACTTCAAGGCATTAATTTTCAAAAGAAAATTCTCTTTACTGATGAAGCCTGTTTCACCCGCAGAGGTATTTCAAATTTACATAACTATCATGAGTATTCCGATGTAAACCCTCATTCAGTAACTCTTCGACATTTCCAAAGTGAGTTTAAAATAAATGTTTGGATCGGTGTTATTGATTGGTATTTCATTGGTCCGGTTATTTTACCAAATCGACTAAATAGCAAAACTTATTTAGAATTTCTCCAAAACACTCTCTCGGATCTACTTGACGAGGTGCCACTACAACTCAAACTGGAACATTGGTTTATGTATGATGAAGCACCCCATCATTTTAGTAATATTGTTAGACTTTTTAAATCACCAGTATCCAAATAAATGGATTGGAAGAGGAAATAATTGCCCACAAGTCACAAGTATGGCCTCCACGATCACCAGACCTCAACAAATGGGGAACGTTAAAAGAATTTGTGCACTCCTCGCCAGTTGTGACTCAAGCAGAATTGTGGAATCACATTACGGACAAATGCACGTTCATTAGAAAGAATCAGCAGTTATTGGATAGAGTAGACTTCAATTTTCGACTAAGAATTTTATGCCCGAGAGAAAATGCTGATCAATTTCTTATAACTTATCAGTGCAAATTGTATATTATTTCTGTTGTTTAAGTTGTTTGTTTTTCTATTACCTAAATTATTCTTATTCGAACTTTTTCCTGATTGTCAAATTTGACATATTTAAATTCAAAGCTATCTTTTGAATTTTCGTTGATTTTAAATAACAGTTACAATACGTATTATTAACTACTCGTGTTTTTGTTGAAAACGACAAAGTTTTTTGAAAACTAACAAGAGTAAGAAAAGTTTTAGAATTAAATTCCCCTTAAAATAAAGTAATAATTTTTTAAGTTAAAAGATTCTGTCACATTTTAATGGTGCATCATCCCCTATCAACCCTTTAAAATGCTCAAATGAACTCTACTTATTGTTGATTAATGCTCTTGGTACACATTTCAGATAGATTTTTTTCGAAATTTCAAGGCCTATAACTTCATATGGATGCAACTTGATATAAAAGAAAGTTGCGTTAAATCACCATATTTTGGGTTCCCCTACATACCTCTGCTCTGTGTTGGTTCTTATGCGAAACACCCTGTATATCAAATTATAGAGGAGTGTCAATTAAATCTGGAATACAAAAATATCGGAAAGTGTCATTTCTGATTCTTATTTCTAAAATAACTAATATTAAAATTTTATAAATTGTTGTTAATTACAGGAATTAATATAAGTAGCAGAAAACTCTACAGCTTTTGAAATAATTTTTCACATATAACCCTATTAATTATCACTTTGAGTATCAGTTCCGAGTTTCAAATTAACAAAATTTGTGAAAAAGTTGAATGAACTCCTTTTTTATGCCTTTAGACTTATAGTTTTATATGAGAAAGAGTACAATATGTTAAAATTAATAATTTTGTATCCAATATCTTTTGTATCCAGTCTTCTCTCTAGAGTTCCACATGGTTCTCACTGTGGGCCAATTTTATTTAACTTATTTATTAATGCTAACAACCATGTTTTAAACATTCTAAATATCTTTCATTTGTCAATTGTAAGACGTCTTTACATATAATTTGTGACTTCAAATCTTCTGTTCTATTGTAACCATCCAATAACCTAACCTATCTTAGTTACCTTCTCCTTCTGAGACGACCACGGATCTCGTGGAGTTGTCAGATATGAATGGCGGTCTTCTAACTTGCAATTCCACTTCTCCGGTGACTCTGCTACTGGGCGATATAAGAATCTGACATTGATAATACCCGGCATCCGTTTCTTGGATATCTTTTATTTGCAGTAAATACGTCGAACTCGTCTAAATAAATGCCATTGATAAGTACCTTTTGAAAAGAAATCCGCTATGTTACTTACCGCATCGTATCTAAGAGAAAACCTGGAATCGTGTAGTATAAGGGAGCTGCCCGTGGAGATGGGCAAGCTGTTCGAGTTCTGTAGTTTGTCCACTTTCATCCATATCACGGAATAGCCTTCCGTGTACTGCACTGAACATGCCAATTCAACTGTGCCTCCGATGTCTTTGATTTGTGTCTGGGTTATGTAGGAAATAGTAGGGGACCTCTGGGCAAAAGCTAAAAAAAAATCCAGTATTGTTTTCTCTTTTTCAGTTTAGCCTTAATTGGCAAAAAAATCGGGAATAGATTATATCTTTCGGACAATTGCTTATTATCCATTCACGAATCTAAATACAATCGTTGTTGGCGAGTCAAATAAAGTAATTATTTGAATTGACAAGGTGCAATCATGTCCTAGTTACAGTGTAAATAATAAACAAGTAACTGTAAAAAATGCTATTTCCTGTGTGTTGCACAACTTAGTGTGAGTTCACCATTAATATTAATGGCCATGTTAGAGATAAAAATAAAGCAACTGTGTGACAAAGAGGAAGTGGTAAAAGAAAAGTGATCCTTTTTCTGAGTAGATCCTATATGATTCTATTTTTAAATTCCTGGAATGGGAACGACTTCTGCGAAGCCAACGCCCTCTGGAATAAAATGATGATGAATGATACTGATAACTCAGTAGGTTTGGTTTGCCTGCAAATTTATTTGTGACCCATTTCCCGGATACTACAGGAAATTAAAATAAAATGGCTAGTTTTTTTTAGTAAGGACTTTTCTAAGAAATTAATTCCAAATGTAGCTCCTAAATTCAATCCAGGACGAAACAAACCTTTTCCAAGGAACGCAAAACACTTGAATGGTTTATACATAGAAAATATTTAAATGCCTTATAAGCTGCACAAGAATTTATTGCAATTTTTACTATCTTTAATAATTTTAAAACTTTTGTGAATACACTACGTATTATATATAAATAGTGCAATGTTATTGTTTAAATAACTAGTTTACAAAAAATTGTAAATATATTAGAAATTGAAATACGTTTCGTACATTTTTCTTGAAAACTTATCTGCCATTTTTCTACATATTGTTTATTTAAACATTAAAAATGACGCACGGGTCAAATGTCACTTGATATTAATCCATTTCATTAACGCGAAGAGTGCCATGTAAGACTTAATTAAAATTAACAAAAGAATACCAAATGCATCGGTTACCAATCGGTAATTTTTCCGTTGGTGCGGCCAGTAGCAAACCGCATTTTTTGCATTTGTAATCAACCTATAATGACCGTGTATTAGTAATTGTAATAATTCATAAGTTAGTCAGGTATCGGATGAATCATATTGATGGATATGACACAATTTTCTCGTTTTTCCTTTGGACGCTCCACAAAATTTTGCTGGAAAAAATACACGCAAATAAGGACGAATTATTTCGGAATTGTTGCCCGCTTAAGCGTTGCCAACAAAAATTAAAAGTAGGTGTAACCACAACGCGAAACGTACGGTAAACACAAACGGCAGGGCCACCACAAGCGTCATTTAAAAAGCCTCTTTCGGACCTTCGTGGTTCCCCCGAGAAATTGATAACGTCGTTCGATCAAAATCGCGATAAAAACAGATAAAAGTGTTTACTTACAGGTGCTACAACAACACAGAATCACAACAAACGCACAGGCGAACACCACATCCTTCGACGCCATCTTTGAGAGTGGCAGTAGTCACTAGTCAGTGTCGTACGTCGTACACCGTAATATTTAACGGAACGCGCACGGGCTTCTTCTGTTTCCGTTGTGCTCTAGCAGGGCCAACTGACTGACACCGTCACGAGGATTTAAACGTTTTAAACTGGAGGCACCTGCGACGTGCAGTGGCGTCAGCCGATGGTTGCTTTCGGGGGGATTAAGGAAACATTAACGATCTTGTAATTGGTCTTTGTCGGGGCTCTGGCATAGGGAAATAAGGGAAAGCAGGTTGTGGTTCGAACCGACGTATAGTCTGGGACGATTTTTGAAGCCCTTAGAATCATTAAAATTAAGCATTTATTATTCCACGACTGTGTAATAAAAAGAGAAGGAATAAATTACATACTACGCCACTGCATTCTGGTGACATTCTCATTAGTTTTATATTCCCTCGGTTCTTTCAAAAATGTTTGCACTGATATAATTTTGTTTAATTTCAAATTAAAAAAAAACAAATTTCAAATCTGCGATTCGTTCCTATGAATTTTTGAGTTTATATTGAAAGTTATACGCAATATTCAGTGATTTTCAAGTTTCTCCTACCAGATTGACTACCAGTGTTACAGAAGTCAGGAATGTACAAAAACACAAGGTTTAGGAAAAATGCTAGGACAAGATTTTTATTTTTTGATGACGTCGTTATCATTTTTTTTAAAGCAGCTCCCAATTTTTCATCAGAATTCAATAAATAAAACTTGTTGTTATACCTCTCGATTAGAATTATGAGGAAGTAGTTATGTCAATTTATGAAACACATCATTTTAATGAAAGGTAACGATCTGACAGAATTTTGGAAATGTTAATTGATATTAATAATTGAAATAAAATCTTCGAATTTTGAATGCCTTTTCGATTTTTACATCCGTTATATTGGATGCTCCATCTTTTATTCTGAAATTTTCGGATTCGGACTTCGGATTCGTAATCAGCGACACCAAAAACTCGTGGTAACAAAATTCAAGCAAAAATGTGGAATAGAAAAATTAGTGACTTAAGGGGGTATGTCGGACCCTGGTCTGTAGGTGGTTTCTAACCCTTCAAGGGATAAGTTATATTCGTTTTTTGGTATGTTGTCTATCAACCTACATTTATAAAGATAGTATAAAATGCAAGGCTATGATTTTTCACGTTGTTTTGCACTTACATTAGTTATTTGATCATATAAGCGGAATTAACCCTCTGGTAAGGGTGGTGTGGATTTAATTTGCATAATATTTTTCTTTCCAATGCTCAAAATATTATTTTAAAATGTTTTTTTCGAAGTATTTATAAATTGTTGCTTTTCATTATAAAGCTTTATCTTATCCTCACTATTTTACCCTATTTTAGGGGATACTATGGCGTTTTACTAAAAAATGCCCTTATGGATCTGTGGATTCGAATTCAACATAAAAAACACACAAGAGCTATGTATCTATATTTCTTGTTTGTTTTTTTTGTGGGACTGTGTACAGGGTGATTCACTATATTTTGACCCCCCCATTAATTTTTTTGTTTTAAGGGTTATAAAAAAAATGTAAAATACAAAAGTTGTACGATTTTTTATGAATTTTTCGAAAATGACATTTGAAAAACAAATGAAGTCCAAACAAAATGGCCGCGGGTGTTAACTTTGTTAATTTAAATGGAACACTCTGTATATTTTTACATATTTGGATAGAATGTTCTCTATTGAGCATAGTCATATAGGGTTTGTTGGGCCCATCTCTAACAATAAGCGAGATACTATTAAAAAAGAAAAGAAGGTTTTTTTGTTAAGAAAATAAGAGATCTTGTAATTGTTAGACCTCTTTCAGGCATTTCTGCTTTTTTTCCAATTACGTAAGGATTTACAGATTTAGTTTTAATATATATACTTCTTACACCCTGTATATGTACCTGTCAAAAATACTCTCCTTTAGACCCCAAGTTTACTAAAAACTGTAGATTTTTCATTTGATTTGCCATTCAATAGGTTGGTACTAATAAAGTAAGGACTTCAAGAGAAATCGCCACATATTTGAAATTCCTGTATTCTCGTTCGTTTCGGTACTTTTAGTTGGGATAGACATTACTTACCTTCATCAAAATACATTTTGGTTGAAAATCTACTTTATTGATGGAAACCCACAGAGCCTCCATTAATAATTACAAGTCACGTGAACGTCGAGCTTATGCAACCAACATTGCACGGCTGGTACTGTCAACTAAAAATCTCTAAATCTTAGCAACGCCAATATTAATGATTCGTTTACAATGAACAATGACAAACCGTTACGCCTACGCTAGAGGTAATGCGATCGCTGATTGGTTAAATAAAATCTAGTGAAAAATTACACCAAAAGCCGATGAAACAGAATTTTTTGTGATCTTGATCTTATTGTTTTATAAATGCCGTGTACACTGAAAACTCCATTGAGAATAAAATTCGAATATCAAATGGAATCATCGAAAGTGGTGGAAGTTTCTAATTCAGTCGGTCCGTCAGCATCGATGCTTGATAACACATCGAAAAGTAATTCTTGCACAGTTAAAGTTTAAAAAATATATGGTTTAAGAGATTATACCTTACCCCTACTCTACTATGTATAATACTAAGAAACTATTTTGTAATTTTTGATCAAATAAAGTAATGGTATTGATTCTTTCGAATTGCAAAATTTGTTGAAATTGTAATAAATTTTCTAAAATAACTGGTCATATTGAAGCAACAAAAAAATTATCCGTTTCAGTTAATTAATAGTACATTATACTATAAGGGAGAGAAATGCGTTATTTTGGCAGAGGTGCAATTTGAAGCCCGAGGGCTACAATGCACCGAGGACAAAATAGCATCTCTCCCGAATGGTATATACTATTTTTTCCACGGTCTCATTAACTTAAAAACACATATTTTGTCATTATGAAGTAAGTAGCACCAGAATTATTGTATTCGGATTTGAGCATTTATTTAGTAGTCGTTGAGTTATTGTCATAACTACAAAATAAACAAACAAAAAGAATTGTCAAATTAAGGTGCTAGTTTGGTTTAGTTTAAAGTTTGTTTAGTGCACAATGAATAATTGTGAGTCGGAAGAGATTGTGGAGGCTGCAAATATTGCAATAAGCAATTTGCTGCCTACGAAGTCAAGATCTTTATACGATATAGCCTACAATCGGTTCAAAAAGTGGTGCGCCGAGAAAAATGTTCAAGTATACAGCGAGAATGTTTTGTTGGCATACTTCAGTGAAAATGCAAAGAATTACAAGTCTTCCACATTATGGGCGCAATATTCTATGGTTAAGTCATGCTTGATAATTTACGACAACATAGATATAAGCAAATTCCCCAAGCTGATCGCATTTTTGAAAAGAACCGGTGACGGATATCAAGCGAAAAAATCGAAAATATTGACAAAGGGTGAAATCGACCGTTTTCTATCAAGTGCAGATGACAAAGAATTCTTAATGATTAAGGTAAGATTACTTTTGTTGTTAGGTATTTCAATTATTAAGTATTTTGATTTTTTATAGGTTGGATTAATTCTGGGGATTGCCGGAGCTTGTCGAACTGATGAACTAGTCAATTTAACTGTAGATGATATTGAGGATGTAGGCTCTTCCTTGATTGTAAAAATTCCAAACACTAAGACAAAGATTCCACGAACCTTTGTGGTTACCGATGTGGGAAATATGCTTGAATTGTTTCGAAAATACCTGTCCCTTCGTCCTCCCCACGTCAAGCATAAGCGCCTTTTTTTGTACTACAAAGCAGGAAAATGTAGTTCGCAGCCAGTTGGCAAGAATACCATGGGAAAAATTCCGAGTGTAGTAGCTTCGTATTTAAAATTACCTGATGCTGCATGTTATACTGGTCACTGCTTACGAAGATCTTCAGCGACATTACTGGCAGATGCTGGTGTGGATATCACGACAATAAAGCGTCATGCTGGTTGGAAATCAACGACAGTCGCTGAGGGTTATGTCGAGAACTCCATTGAAAATAAGACCAAAATTGCTAATCAGGTTTTAGTAGGTACCACTACTAGCGCAATCACAAAAACTGTAAATGTAAGCGAAAGTAATATTCCTTCTAATATTAATTTTGAAAATTGTACAAATGTAACATTTAATTTAAATGTCAATAAATAATTTCAATGTTATCTTTTTTTTTGCATGAAAAACGTTCTCCATAATGTAAACTCCCTTGGGAGCATTATACTCCCTTGGGAATAATCGACTACTTCTGTTTTAATTTTGATGTCACAGAAACTGATTTCTACTCCCGACCGTGGAAAAATTGTATTTTTGATACATAGATAATTAAAATGTCAGCATTCTATGACTATTTCAAAAAAATAAAATTGAGCGGGGCAAAACTTATTCATTTTTGTTTCACATCCGATAATTTTGACACTAGTTATCGTTTGAAAAGCGATAGATTCAAGAAAGACGAATTCGTTTTGTCCGTGTTAAAAGAGGAATCTTAGGAATAACCGAAATATTTTTAGATTTCAATTTTTTGTTTGGAACTTAACAACTTAACCTTGAGGAAAATTCAGTTGCTACTTATTTATTTTAATTTGGATTTTTTTATTCGTTCCGAAAAAAATAACTCCGGTGCGCCACTGCTGTGACCCTCCGGAATGAATGCTTCAATGCCTCGCCCTATTCGACGCCCTAACGGTCACAACTGCATCGTATTTGGTTATCATACTTTCTTCGACACCTGTATGTATAAACAATTAAGTTGTGATTAGAGTCGTCTGCGACAAAGCAATCAGACCGTCAATTGTTCCCCGAGGGGCTGCAGAGTGCAGGTAATGTCGCAGATGGCTAGATTGACCGGCAGATCGGGCGTCAGGGCACCCTTAAAAGAGACAAAGGGATGGATGGCTCTGGCAGGGTTGCCATCCTCAAATGTATCGTATTAAGTGTCTGTCTGGAGAATAGCGCGAAATAATCGTACGAAAATATTATAAACGAGATTAATCAGGTCTCACAATAATTGTATTAATCAAATATATGTTTAATTTATATAAGAACCGTTATCTTTTGATGGAAGTAAAAAAATCGCAGAGTTAGGGACAAACGTCGCGAAGTGGCAACGCCGTGCACAGGTGAATCAGAAAATCTAGACGTTCATTTCAATCTAGATAATGTGGTATTGACCCTATAGAGACTAACAGTGAAAGAATAGCGGGTACCTACATTACATTTTAATAATTCAAATGCGTCGAGACTTAATAATTATGCGAAATGCAGGGCGAAATGCATTCAAATTAGTTTTTAACGAGATATTATCTTTTACTACTCGCCTTAAACTTGAAAACTTATGTTGCAAAATTAGACAAAACAGTACTTGAATGAGGATATCATTAAATTTTTAATACCAACAAAGTGGCCTTGGAAGAGGTCCTGGTGGAATAATATATTTATTTTTAAAGTTATTAGAATATACTGTAAAACTATCCTAAGAACAAATATTGTTACAAATTGTTATTTATTAATACATTTCTGAATTGAATAATTAGAGTCCACATACTGATAAATTATATTGATTATGGGATTTTAAGACGTTAAAGAGATTACACTTTATTATTCACAATATGGTTTCTATTTTAAAATTTATAATAGACAAATATTTATATACAGGGTGTCCGCAATATTCACCGACGTTTGACTGCTGTTTGACTGATTTATTTATTAACCTTTTAGAGGACCGGCATATAAAAAGTATTCATGAAATTTCCTTTTTAACTTTTAGAACAAACTTTTTTTTAAGAACTGCCTTTTCGGTTAGAACTAACTCTTAGATTATGCGCTGGTCCGAAGAAGTTGCTTTTTTAAAGTTTTGTGATCATTAGTTTTACATACATTTAATTGTCTTGATACTCTGTGGACATTTCATAATTTGCATGTATGGAGTGATGAGAATCCTAAAGAAACACGACAGTAATGACATTACCTGATAGCCACAACAATCAACATCTTGTTTTCATCGCCTACTGAACTCAAAGTTTTAAATCCGCGACATTGCCGCGCAAACCGAAACATACAGACCTGCAAATAATGTCATTTTTCACAAGAATGGCTTTCTGTAGGCGATTTTCTGAGATAAAAATCTCAAACAGAATGGCAGTAATTCTTTTTTTGTTATTTGATTGTAATTTTCTCGCCGATTATTTATATTATTACTTTCTAATAATGTTTATAATCTGCATTTATTCTCAAGAAAATAAACATTTTCTTGTACATTTATTTAAAATGAATAAAAATGTTTATAAAACAATAATGACAACAAAAACGGATCATAATGATCTGATCTAAAGTATTGAAAATATCTTTTAATTTTTTTTAAATCTTAAATATGACTTTGGCAATTTTTCCCTGTTTCAGCAATTCTATCGCTTCTTTGTATTCATTCAGTGAAAAAGTCTTGATGCCCAAGTTGTTGTAGTTGAGGTATCTGAAAAAGGAAATACAAGACTGATTTATTTTTGAATTTTTTTGGGCAACAATATATATCAGTCCAATTTTCGCCATTCAAATACAGGGTGTTTGGTAAGTCCATGCATTCCTTGCAGTAGGTTATAGTACAAGTGATTTGTGATATATTTCCTTAATATACCATATTCCGAAAACGCTTAGTTTCCGATCTACAGGGTGTTAAAGTTTTAAAAAAAAATGTAAATTTATAAATATTGCGGAAACCGCTCAGAATATTTTAATGAAATTTTACAAGTTTTGACAGTTAACATACATACATGTTTTACGATAAAAATATTGTTTTCAGTTTCACCAGTGGCGTGCGCACAGGCACGTCTTTGTATATTTTTAAAGGAAAAAATGATGCAATAAATCGATTTTAATTTTTTTACTCGAAAACGGTGCGTCATAAGAATATCAGTTGAGATACCTTTTCTCTTTCAAATTGAACAAGGAATTCAAAAACAATTTTTATATTAAGAAAAATTAGCGGCGTATCATTTTTTTCTTTAAAAATATCCAGACGTGCCTCTGCGCACGCCACTGAAAACAATATTTTTATCGTAAAACATGTATTGTTGTTAATTGTCAAAGCCTGTAAAATTTCATTAAAATATTCTTAGCGGTTTCCGCAATATTTATAAATTTACATTTTTTTAATTAAAACTTTAACACCCTGTAGATCGGAAACTAAGCATTTTCGGAATATGATATATTAAGGAAATATGTCACAAATCACTTGTACTATAACCGCCTGCAAGGAATGCATCGACTTACTAAGCATTCTGTATACAAGGTGTGTTTCAAAGTAAACAGGACTTTTCAAAAATAGATAGTTCTAATGACGCCATCTATTGGCAATTACATGCGTCGGAAGGACAGATCCTTCATTGATGTACTGCCAAAAATTTCATGAGTGTGTTTGTGTCATTGGTACAAAAATGAGCATCGAATAAAGAGTTAATATCAAGTTTTGTTTTAAACTTCATAAAACTTACTGAAACGTTTCAACTGATGAACCAAGCTTATGGTGAGCAACATGTTGGCCAACCGAAATCCATAATCACCGCAGATTCCATCAAAACCGTGCTTGAATTCATCAAAGGTCGGCCAAAATCTTCATTTAGATTCATGGAATTGGAAGTGAGCATCTCAAAAACATCAATTTATCGCAATTTAGCTGAACATTTGGGCTACCGAAAAGTTTGTGCGCGGGTTGTTCCGCATAAGTTGAATGACACCAAAAATTGCTGAGAAAGAACATCATCAAGTAGACCAAAAAGGACAAAAACTTGCTTTGCAACATTGCGACTGTTGATAAAACGTGGTGTTTTCAATGTGTTCTAGAAACCAAGCGACAAAGTGTCGATTGGAAGGAGCTGGACGAGCAAAATCCCAACAAATGGCATTTGGAGAAGTCAAAAGTGAAGACTATGATATGCATTTAAGATTTCAAGGGCGGCAAAGAGTTCGTTAATGCACAATTCTGTCTTGACGTTTTGAAGCGTTTGGTGCATCGTATTCGTCGTATTCGGTCAAAATATCGCGCAGAATATGGAGTTTGTTGCAGGATAACGCACCATCACATCGATCGTTACTTGTCACCGATTTGTTGACTGAAAATCGCGTTTTAACTGTCAATCACTCCCCATATTCGCCTGATTTGCTACCGTGTGACTTTTACCTTTTCGAAAAAATTAATTTGCCGATGAAAGGAAAACGTTTTGTAGACGTGGAAGCCATCCAAAAGTCTTGTAGCGACATGCTGAAGAACATCCCGGCCGATGATTTAATACACTCACTCGACCTGCTTTTAGATCGTGCAAATCGATGTATTGAGTCGGAAGGGAACCATTTTGAAAAAAAATAAATCTGTTTTGTCAAAAAAATTTTTGATCTTATTTTTAAAAAGTCCTGCTCAGTTTGGAACGCACCCTTGTAATTACTTTCAAATCACAGTTGTTTTTTGCCTTACCTATCACCCATGGCCTCTAGCAAGCCAATGGACTTGGGAAAAGAGAACGGGTTGATGTTCACGCCGAAGATTTTCATCTCCTTCATGTAAATTTCGAACGGCCTGATTCTGAAAAACAAGAGAAGCCGGTGAAATAACACATATCTTATTTTGTACTTCTTTCTTTTTGAAATACAAGATTTTACATCATCTTGAAGTGTAACTTAACCTATTCTTACTTTATCTCTCCATGCGGTGGGGCAATACCGAAGCAGCAGAGCTTCCCACCCCTCTGTAGCAGGGTTGCAGCGTATTCTATGGCTGGTGGAAATCCACTGCAGTCAATTATGAGGTCGAATAGGTAGTCTGGGTCGTCTTGGTGGTTTTTCTTCAGCTGGTCTGGAGTTATGAGGTTGTAACCAGTATCTGGAACCGAAAGGCGCTAATAGTGAAGGCACATCAATTTTTTTTAAAGAAATCAAACTTCTCTAGGAATAATTGAAACCTCACTTGGAAAAAGGGACGATTTGCGAAGTTGCAACAAAAGAGGAAAGTAACAATTTTTCCTAAAACGATTTTATAAAGTATGAAGTTTCAACTTTCAAAAAAATATTCTACTTTAAGGCGAGTTTTAAATATTCTATAGATTTGGTTGGAATGTTTCTAGTTTGTTCCTCTAGAACCTTTTTTATAAAGTGTGTTTTTAATTGCGACTGAATTTCGTTGATACAGTGCTCCTCTTTCAAAGCACGGGTGGTCGTAGGCTTGCGGCATAAATCTTAGACTTTAAAAAACCCCAAAGAAAAAAGTCCAACGGCATGAAATCGCATGATCTTGGCGGCCAACTCTGATCACCAAAATGAGAAATTGCACGAACAGGAAATGACTCATACAGGGCTGTATGGCATGTGGCACCTATTTGTTGAAACCATATGTAGTCTACATCCATATTTTGCAATTTAGGCATAAAAATTGGATTATGATTAATTGTCTGACCAGCCGCATTTTCGAAGAAGACTGGGCCGATAATGCCTCCAGCCCAAAATCCACACCAACCAGAGACACGTTCTGGATACATTTGTTTCTCAACAATCACTCGTGGATTGTCTGAAACCCAAATGTGCCAATTTTGTCGATTAACGAAGCCACAAGATGAAAATGAGTCTCACCAGTGAGAATGATGAGGAAAATCAGCATCCACTTGTTCCATATCCATTCAACGAACTTTCTTCACTCTGCGTGGTCAGTAGGCTTCAGTTCTTGAGTCTATTGACCGAATTGATGTTTCTGAACTCTCAGCAACACTCTCACAAACTGCTTGGATGTTTTGTGTTGATCGACTAGTTGAAGAACGACCAAACTGTTTAAGATCACTAATCGATCAAGTATTCCTGAATTTTTCAATTATTTCAATTTATTCCGACAATATTTTGTACGAAAATTGCAAACCTTCCTTGTTTTTCAAATATGCGCTACAATAAAAACTCTTTGATCTTTCGTGCAGCGCTCCATTTTTAATAACTCTGAATTGTCAGCTGTCACGCTGTTTTTTTTTTTTGGTTTCGTTGGCAACACTACCGCATAAATGGCGCAAAATTCAAATCTTGCGTAAATTTGGGGACACCCGATATAGTACAGTAATAGAAGCTTTTCACCTCCGAATTATTTGAAACTGAACCGATCGACTTGAAATTTTGCAGATAGTTAGAGAAAAGGTCAATGAACATTAGTGACATAGCGCCGATTGATTTCCACCCTGTTGGGGGTTGACACCCCTTCTCGGGGGTGGAAATTTTTTTTTCAAAAATAACGCTGGGAATCGATAGAGAATCAAATTTTGACCAAAAAATATTCGAGGAATTTTTTCGAGAAATCAATAGTTTTTTAGTTATTCACGATTGAAAGCTTGGAATTTTGAATGAAAAAAAAAAACGCTTAAAGTATTTTTCGCGAAATGAACAAAATATAGCTTATAAATAAACAAAGAAAATCGTTTTTTAAATAGTGTTGTATGTCCTATACAAATCGAAATATGATTAGTGGAAGGGAACTTCTTTTGGGGGAATACCCGAATTGATGTATTCAACGTCAAATAACGGAAAAGGGATTAATTTTACGTGTATAACGCTCCTGGAGTTTTTTGTGGTACTCAAAAAGACCTTGAAAATGAGTACTTATAAAAGTTAATTAGAGCAAAATTGAAGGAGTTATCGTCAAAAATACGTGGGTTGCTAATATTTTTTTAAGGAAAAAAGAGCAGTTAGACGAGTTCAGAATGCGTATTTTTGATAAATGTACGGTAAAAGTTGAAAAAATTGCCTTATTTATATAATAACTAAAACTATGAAAGATACGTAAAAAATGATAGAGAACAAAAATGTAGCTTTTTTTCAACAAATATTTTGCTTTTTTATTCCTATAACATAAAAAATAAAGGCCCTATCGCCGCTTGAAGTGTCCATTTTAGTGAAAAAACGACCTGCCTCGAGCCCTTCGATCCTTTCCCTTTAAAAAACGAAGGACTTAAAAAGTTTTATATGCAAACGATCTTATAGCTCTCGAAATTATCTTTAAAACGCTTTTTTGTAGGATACTATAGCTTCAAAATTAACCGAGTTATGGTAAAAGAACCAATGACATTTTTAAATTATTGCACAATTATAGCATTCCAAGATTTAAAACGTAAATTTTTTATAATTTTTTTAGCACAGGGGAGATTTATAAGGGTTGAAAAGTGTTATGAGATACAAATTCTTTCATAAGCAATGAGGGCATTTCAACTTTTAAAAAGTAATGTTTTATAATTTTTGTCAATACAGGGGTAGTTTTTAGGAGTTGAAAGGGAAACATTCTTTTATTAGCTATAAGGTAACTTTTATTTTAAATAATTACATGATTTAATCATTCCAATTTTTAAAAAAATATTTTTTTATCATTATTTTTTGCATTTATAATATATATTTTTTAAGGGTTAAATAAAGGGTCGAAAAGATCAAATATATCATAAAACATGTTCGAGAACATGGAACATTATTTAATCTTTGAGCTTGAACAAGATTTTTATCAATAAAATGCTTAAAATTTAATTTTTTTAATTTTTTTAACTTAGGGGTAGTTTTTACCCCTAACAAAAAAAAATAGCCTTATTCTAAATTTTCATGCAAATCCATGCAGTTTCAAAGAATTCGGGGGTTATAGCTGATTTTCAGCTTCAATGACTGTACTAATAGAATGCACTGTTCACGAGTAAACGTCCATAAACCATAATGTTTGGGCCTGGTGGCAGCGAATAATAGATAAAAGTGGTTTATCTCTAATATTTAATAAAAAGTGCATAATTATGGAAAGGTGGAAAAATTTTGAAACTTTTGGTCATGTTTGTATAAAATCAAGATAAATTGCCTATGTGCATATACAGATGACATTGCTATTAAGTGGTCATGATTTGGGATTATGTTTTGAAATCACAGTACCTGACTAGTTGAATTAACAATATTGTGGCAGATTTTTAAGTTCGTTTCGCTAATTTCAGATTATAATTGAAATATTCTAAGCAAATTGGCTATTGTCAATAAAAACAAACTGCAACTTATACTGGGTTTTCCAGTACGTCTGTCAGAATTTAAAGTGAGACATAATAACAATTGCAAGTGGTGATCCCGTAAGTTTTATTTTATTTTAAAATGCAATCGATGACATTATATTTTAAACATACTGTCGTTTAAATGTCCTCGACTTCGTATGTCTGAATGTACTCTGGAGATCAAATTTTCGACAACTTGCTCACACATTTCGCGAAGTAAATTTTCATTGGTGCGTTGAATTTTATATAATTCCGTAGGAAAAAAGTCTAAGGGGGTGAGATCATATGATCTTGGTGGCCAGTTGACATTAGAATTCATCGAAATAATAAATTGATTGTCTGTAACGCTCGTCATTAACAACTCGTTTTCCACCATTGTTTTCAAAAAAATAAGTTCCGATCAGGTCTTGAGTCCAAAAACTGGATACATTTGTTTCTCAACAATCACTCGTGGTCTGAAACCCAAATGTGCCAATTTTGTCGATTAACGAAGCCACAAGATGAAAATGAGTCTCACCAGTGAGAATGATGAGGAAAATCAGCATCCACTTGTTCCATATCCATTCAACGAACTTTCTTCACTCTGCGTGGTCAGTAGGCTTCAGTTCTTGAGTCTATTGACCGAATTGATGTTTCTGAACTCTCAGCAACACTCTCACAAACTGCTTGGATGTTTTGTGTTGATCGACTAGTTGAAGAACGACCAAACTGTTTAAGATCACTAATCGATCAAGTATTCCTGAATTTTTCAATTATTTCAATTTATTCCGACAATATTTTGTACGAAAATTGCAAACCTTCCTTGTTTTTCAAATATGCGCTACAATAAAAACTCTTTGATCTTTCGTGCAGCGCTCCATTTTTAATAACTCTGAATTGTCAGCTGTCACGCTGTTTTTTTTTTGGTTTCGTTGGCAACACTACCGCATAAATGGCGCAAAATTCAAATCTTGCGTAAATTTGGGGACACCCGATATAGTACAGTAATAGAAGCTTTTCACCTCCGAATTATTTGAAACTGAACCGATCGACTTGAAATTTTGCAGATAGTTAGAGAAAAGGTCAATGAACATTAGTGACATAGCGCCGATTGATTTCCACCCTGTTGGGGGTTGACACCCCTTCTCGGGGGTGGAAATTTTTTTTTCAAAAATAACGCTGGGAATCGATAGAGAATCAAATTTTGACCAAAAAATATTCGAGGAATTTTTTCGAGAAATCAATAGTTTTTTAGTTATTCACGATTGAAAGCTTGGAATTTTGAATGAAAAAAAAAAACGCTTAAAGTATTTTTCGCGAAATGAACAAAATATAGCTTATAAATAAACAAAGAAAATCGTTTTTTAAATAGTGTTGTATGTCCTATACAAATCGAAATATGATTAGTGGAAGGGAACTTCTTTTGGGGGAATACCCGAATTGATGTATTCAACGTCAAATAACGGAAAAGGGATTAATTTTACGTGTATAACGCTCCTGGAGTTTTTTGTGGTACTCAAAAAGACCTTGAAAATGAGTACTTATAAAAGTTAATTAGAGCAAAATTGAAGGAGTTATCGTCAAAAATACGTGGGTTGCTAATATTTTTTTAAGGAAAAAAGAGCAGTTAGACGAGTTCAGAATGCGTATTTTTGATAAATGTACGGTAAAAGTTGAAAAAATTGCCTTATTTATATAATAACTAAAACTATGAAAGATACGTAAAAAATGATAGAGAACAAAAATGTAGCTTTTTTTCAACAAATATTTTGCTTTTTTATTCCTATAACATAAAAAATAAAGGACCTATCGCCGCTTGAAGTGTCCATTTTAGTGAAAAAACGACCTGCCTCGAGCCCTTCGATCCTTTCCCTTTAAAAAACGAAGGACTTAAAAAGTTTTATATGCAAACGATCTTATAGCTCTCGAAATTATCTTTAAAACGCTTTTTTGTAGGATACTATAGCTTCAAAATTAACCGAGTTATGGTAAAAGAACCAATGACATTTTTAAATTATTGCACAATTATAGCATTCCAAGATTTAAAACGTAAATTTTTTATAATTTTTTTAGCACAGGGGAGATTTATGAGGGTTGAAAAGTGTTATGAGATACAAATTCTTTCATAAGCAATGAGGGCATTTCAACCTTTTAAAAAGTAATGTTTTATAATTTTTGTCAATACAATACAAACTGTTGTAATAAATTGATTGTCTGTAACGCTCGTCATTAACAAAACGTTTTCCACCATTGTTTTCAAAAAAATAAGTTCCGATCAGGTCTTGAGTCCAAAAACTACACCAAGTGGTGACCTTCCGAAAATAAAGAAGCACCTCCTGTATCACTTGAGGATTTTCATATCCCAAATCCTGCAATTATATTTATTTACGAATTCATTGAGTCAGAAAAGCACTTCACGGGAAGAAATTGTTTTTTCCTAAAGTGTGGAATGAGTTTCAATTTCTCTTGAGTCCAGTTCGCAAAAGTTTGATGCAAATGATGACCAGTTGGACTCAGTTCGCGAGTAATTTGAACTCTATAAGCATTCAGAAGATGATAGTGATGCAAAATTGGCTACATAGTTGTATTAGAAGGACCAAGTTCATAAGAACAACGGGAAATAGAGAAATAGAGGTACTGATCATCTCTTACACACCCTGGCTTGCAGCAACGATATTTTACTGTGATCGGTTTATTGAAATTTTTCAACTAAATGATAGAGACCGTTGAGTTGGTCGATTATATTAACCATAAATTCGTATGCGAGAAACGTATGGGGAACCAAACACTCTTTTTGAAGGCAAATTCGAATTAATTCTACGCGCTGTTGATTTCAAACACAGTCGTCAATGTTTAACATCGACATTTTCAGCTAGGTTGCCACCATTACAAGTTCTGACAAGCCTATTGAAAAACCCATTAATTACTAGTTGCAGCAGTTGAGTTAAAATGATCGAAGTGAACGTATTAGAAAAAAATCATTTGAAACCATGCGATGTCTTAATGGCAGTATTACTAGTTGCGAATTTCCTTTAATTAAAGGACATTACACGGGTGTGAGGCTTGGACTTAGAAAGCCCTGATGAAGAATAGTTAGAAGTATATACCTTTATGCAGGATAACAGCATATACAGATCCAGTAGGAACCAGTAGGTTCATCACTTTCATGACCTTATGCAAGGAGCTATAATCGTTAGGTTTGTAAACTAAAGGACTGGCATAGCTGGACCACATTTGGATTGCAGAATAACAAAAAAGATTAAGGAGAAGACGTAGAGGTAGAACTAGAAAGCGACGGTCAGAAGATCTTGAGCATGATATCAGAGCAGTGGATATAAGAGGATGTGAAACTACCACACTGTATCAAACTTAAAATCTGTATGTCAATGGTTCTTGAGTAATGAATCAAAACACCTGTTTCATTTGCAGCCTTTGAAAGGTCATATATCCTCTCCTCCTTGTTTAAGGGGAAAAAAAGGCTTGGCTTTTTATTGGCTTTATTGAGAGACAGGCATACTTACTCAGATTCCTCAACATGTTTAGCCTTGTCGTGTTAGGCTCTGACACGGTGACGTTCTTGTGACCTTGCAGGTGGAGGGCACAGACCCAGAGGTTCCCTATGATTCCGGCACCTGTGACTAGGATCTTCGTTCCCACAGTGACAGGGCTGATGATGTCCCAACCATGGGATAAACAGGACAGAGGTTCCGTCAACGCGGCTAGAGTATGGAAGAGAAAGTATTTCTTAATTTTTATATAATTTTAAGTCATTGATCGTACCTTGTTCAAGCGTTATGGCTTCAGGAATCTTGTGGACTTGACGTACAGGTGCCAAGGCGTATTCAGCCCATCCTCCGTCTCTGTAGATGCCTATGGTGTTGTTGATACCTCCCACCAGGCAGTAGTGGGGGTTCCCGTTGCGGCAGAAGTTGCAGCGGTGGCACCCACTAAAAAAAATAACGGACATTGTTAATAGATCATGTAGAGTCACTATGGCACATGTTTATATTCTTGTGGTCCTAAAACTCAACCCTGAGGAATTCCAGGACATAGTTTTTAAAAATTTAATTTGGTAACAATAAATTTATATAAAGTACTTACTCGTTTGGATCGACAGCCACTTTGTCTCCTGTTTTGACAATTGTCACATCAGATCCGACATCTACCACCCTACCGGAAAATTCATGTCCTAAAGTAAATGTTTTATTCGGATTACACGGAAATTCTCCCTAAAAAAGAGTCATTCAAAAGTAATATGAGGCGTAACAATTTTGCACAGTGATAGAAGAGAAATAGTATTCAGAAAATAGAGAACACTAATGAGTAGTTATTTCAGTCTCTCCTTTACGTTTAACAAGCTGGAATTTGGGAATGAAACAGATTAATGCTCTCCTAAAACAAAAACCACAGATACTACAAACAAAACGTTTTGTGAATGAACTATACATGCCGCGTATATCGCTTTGACATGGAATTTTTTATTGCATAATTTTATTTATATTTTATTAGACCTCAAATTAATTCGTGATTGGATTTCTGAGATTGCTATTGGTGTTTTTATAACGAAACACACATATGTAATTGTTTAATTGCTTGGAATTATCTAAAGTTAAGTAATAATCTACGAATTATTTACGTTCGCTGTCGATAACGGTTGAACTTTGTTATAGTTTAGGCGCCAATAAGAGATTTATTTATCATGTAAAAGTTTAACAACTTAACTATATAAATATTTAAAATTTGAATTCGATTTTATTGCATTCTTTTTCTTTTCTCTTTAAAATCAAGGAAGAGGATATAGATAAGATAGATTATAGAGATGATAATAATCTTGTCTCATATCATTTTGTACTAGTACACATTTTATCATTAATATGGCTGAAGTAACGAAAAGGGCCTCAGAACAGTTCTTCGGTGGACTTCATAATAATATTTTCGTATTTCATACATAATAATGATTCAATTCTGTTTTGCGATTGAAACAAGTTTTCAAAGGAATTTTAATTAATAGGTTAAAACATAGCTAAATCTGAATAAAATAAATATACAAAAGTAACAATAAATACATGAATTCAACTACTACGTACATTCGTTGATATGTCGATTATCTCCTAAAGTAAGATCTCTATCGAAAAATCATAAAACACAAACGTTTTAGGGTTTTTTAAAATCCATTAAAATAAAGAAAAATTAAGAATACAGGATCAATCAAAAAGTTATGACGAACAAAGTTGCTTTTTCTTTAACGGAACACCCCGTATATTATTCCATATTTCAATTCTTCTCGATATTCTAAACAAAATTCATATAGCACATCCTGTACCTAAACTTGACCATTTTCGAGAAATCGAACTTTGAAAACCATTTTCTTGTAAATTATACAGGGTGGTCCACAAATGGTGGCCAAAAATGAAACTTCATATTCTTTGCTGAATAATAAGTGAAATAATTTGAAATTGGGCGCATGTATTTTTGTAAACATTGTCCAAAATCTGAGGCCTTTTCCTAAAATTTACATGCTTCAGTGGCGTACATACAGGGTATCGGTGGCATATTTTTCTAAATAAAATAGTACGCCACTGCTTTACGGTAACAACCATGGTATTTTCGGAATGATCTTTCAATTTTCTACAAATTACTACCCTCTTCCTTAAAAAAAATATTGATTTTCGAGTAAAACTTAAAAAACGAATTGAAAACACAACACAGTGAAAACAGTGAACAAATTAATACACCTAAGCAGTTAGAAGAAAGAATAAATAATGCTTTTCATCAGATTCAAGCAACAATAAATTTCGAACAGATTACATTTTCGTTACTAAAAAGTTGCGCTTGTATTTATGGAAGCATTTCAAATTTTTCGTTCTCACTAAACATTATTTCTTTCTTAAAATAGTTTGTTATAGGAAATAAATTAATGATGATAAATAGACTTCCGTCAGTCATTTGTTTGTTCGGCGTGCCTCGTCCATAGCCGCTGCGATCCATCAGACATAAATTTCCTTCCTGTTTCTTCAAAAGTAGTTTCAAATATTTTTGAAAAGAGAAAAATTTTACGAATGTACGTATGCACTAATATATAGGGGGTATTTAGTGATTTCCATTATTCAATTGTTTTTTCTAATACTATATTATAAAAATTCATAAAAAAGCTAAAACTTTTGTATTAAAAACTTTTTTGTAATTTCAATAATAAACTCACAATAAGTTATCAGATTATAGTGACTAACCTTGTATATATTTGTTTTGTTTTTTATTTTTATCAAATGAATGTCCACGTAAAGTTTGTGCACGTTCTCGTGGCACATCCTGTATAAAAGAAGAACTTTACAGACCTGGATTATATGGAGATCGGTTCCGCAGACTCCAGAGTAAGCCACTTTGATGAGCACTTGGTCGGGGGCGGTGATTTTAGGCACCGGCACCGTGTTCAGCTCCAGCGTTTTGGTCTTCGCCGTGAAAGTGATAGCTTCCATCCCGAACAAACAAACAATAAATTGAAAAAGAAATGCGGAAACGTACCGCCGAAAGCCTAGAACCAAATAAACTAGCCTGCACGGACACAATCTTATATATCGTAAAAACTAGATGGAAGAAATGGTTTATCTGCGGCAGATTCGCGAGATAACTAGTTGACCTTAAGTTCAGTTCATTTATCGCGCTTTGGACGCGTGTAAAAAATTATGTTTGTACACAATATTTTATTAGTTATGTAATTTATAGTTATACGTTCGACGTAGTGTTGATATGTGGCTATTAAATGATAAAAACTGTATACGTACACGTTGTGGTGCAGAGCGCACAATATCTACATATATACAGGAATATAAATATGGGCTGTTTCTGTAAAATGACATGAAAATCCTATCAGAAATACCGATTTTAATACAAAAGTTGTTGCTATGGCTCAGGGATATCAAGGCAATAGCGATAATTTAATTGCTACAAATAAAAGTTAATCCCGATTTGAAATAACGACATATACCTAATAGTGTGTAATTAAGAGATAAATTCCTAATTTGTTTATGATTACATTGTTTTTAACACCATCAAAACATATACTTGCATTTACACTATCTTAATATGAGATAGGATCAATTTTTGGTAAAACAAACAATGACATGTTTAATCACTGGTACGTTAACAATAGTACATACGAGGTTTGGTCAGAAAATAACGGAACTTTTTGAATTACGCGCTCTGTAACCACATATTCTTGGATTGTTGATATCTCATTTAGTTTTCATGATTGTTATTTGAGTGCAAAGTGTTTAAGTGTTAGTGACGATTGCAAAGCAAATTTTACGTGAAACTGAGGAAAACTTCCACGGAAACGTTTCATCTTATGAAACAAGCAACAACAGAAAGAAATTCGCGTAGAGGCTTGTCCTTCTTGAATAGTCGAAAAATAAAGTTAAAAAAAAATCATCAAGATTCATTGAAAAACAACGGAGTTACAGACTGTCAAAGTTGACGCTATTGTTAAACAAATTAGGTTGGTAGCGGCAAAAAAAATATAGTCATAACCGGCAACCCGAGTACTTTCCCAGATAAAAATATTTTATTTGTGGAAGTATGTTAAGTGCATAAGAAATATTGTCAAAAGTCAGAGGGTCACTTGACAATAATATTCATAGTCCTGCCGTTAAAAAAGCGAAATTCGCTTGAAAATAATAAATTTGACAGTCGGTAACTCCGTTGTTTTTCAACGAATCTTGACGATTTTTTTTAAAACTTAAAGCTCTTTTCATAAGCTTTCCGAATGTGTAATAATATATAACTATATCACGCGTGTGCATCGTATAGTTCATTTTGCAACTAAGGCTAAAAAATAAAAAAAATCCAGGTTGCAAATTTGAAATTTAAAAAATAATATATTATTATGAAATCTACCATGAAAAAAATCAGTGCTATTGTGGAAGATGCTCGGGATCATCCAGACTAACAATTAGTTAATTTGTTTATAAGGCCATAACTTGTAAACTATGTAATTTTACATGTTAAACAATGCACGGTTGGTAACACTACTGCAAACTAAACAAATTGCCGCAATTCTGTCCCATTGTGTGATAATAAGCATGCAATNAGGATCAATTTTTGGTAATATAAATAATGACATGTTTAATCACTGCTACGTTAACAATAGTACATACGAGGTTTGGTCAGAAAATAACGGAACTTTTTGAATTACGCGCTCTGTAACCACATATTCTTGGATTGTTGATATCTCATTTAGTTTTCATGATTGTTATTTGAGTGCAAAGTGTTTAAGTGTTAGTGACGATTGCAAAGCAAATTTTACGTGAAACTGAGGAAAACTTCCACGGAAACGTTTCATCTTATGAAACAAGCAACAACAGAAAGAAATTCGCGTAGAGGCTTGTCCTTCTTGAATAGTCGAAAAATAAAGTTAAAAAAAAATCATCAAGATTCATTGAAAAACAACGGAGTTACAGACTGTCAAAGTTGACGCTATTGTTAAACAAATTAGGTTGGTAGCGGCAAAAAAAATATAGTCATAACCGGCAACCCGAGTACTTTCCCAGATAAAAATATTTTATTTGTGGAAGTATGTTAAGTGCATAAGAAATATTGTCAAAAGTCAGAGGGTCACTTGACAATAATATTCATAGTCCTGCCGTTAAAAAAGCGAAATTCGCTTGAAAATAATAAATTTGACAGTCGGTAACTCCGTTGTTTTTCAACGAATCTTGACGATTTTTTTTTAAACTTAAAGCTCTTTTCATAAGCTTTCCGAATGTGTAATAATATATAACTATATCACGCGTGTGTATCGTATAGTTCATTTTGCAACTAAGGCTAAAAAATAAAAAAAATCCAGGTTGCAAATTTGAAATTTAAAAAAAAATATATTATTATGAAATCTACCATGAAAAAAATCAGTGCGATTGTGGAAGATGCTCGGGATCGTCCAGACTAATAATTAGTTAATTTGTTTATAAGGCCATAACTTGTAAACT